>NC_090021.1:242046090-242349121 GCF_037176765.1 Anolis sagrei
CTTCCCCATTATACTCCTGGCCACAGTATATCACAGGTATACAACAATAGGTAGGAAAGCCAAAGCATACACATTAGCTGACCACTTAACTTTTTCTTTGTAATGTACAGCAGGATGTAAGTTACTGCATGCCAAACAAAGGAGCAAAAATCCTAGTGAAACACAAGCACATATTACAATGTGTGGATTGGCTTCTCTGTTTTACTTCATGTATTTTCTAGCCTAGGAGCATTGGAGTTGGGACATGTGTTATTATTATTTTATTTTTTGTCTCAACAATTCCCACATCCAGCTCTCTTCGTGATATTAATAAGGCTTCAATCATGTGAAATTACCATTAAAACAGGAAGAATGTTGCTAAATATACCCTTCAGGTAGATAACTGAAGCATAGTGAGTGAAATGTGCCTTAGGTAATCCAAAGATTCTGATCCAAGGGTCTTACACCTGTTTCATGCACTCGGCTTTTTAAAATGCCTTTCCGTGGTTTTCATTTCAAATTACTTTAATGAGAAGATGTGGTTTCTTTTTCTAATCTGTTGAGCTTTGATTCCATTGGCTTGTTTACACCATTAAAACCAGGAGAGCCAAGTTGTCAAAGGGAAGCCAGACTAAATTTGAAAATGTCAGTCAGGAAGTCAAGTTTTATCAGCACCCAATTTCTTAAGAGCACATAATGATTTTTAATTTCTCTTTCCACCAGGTGGATCCAGTCAAATACTAACATATAAGAGGGAGCATATCCAGCCATGCAGCATACTTCTTTCAGAGAATCAGACTGTAGACTCTTTGACTGGTTATGTGCAGTCCTTTTCCAACAATTACTATCGGCTCTGTTGTTTTGATTTCCACTTGAGTGAGATGCACCTGTTGAAACCTTAATTTCCATTGAGCCAAAAGTCTTGAGACCCCGAGACAGGTGTGAGATTAACCTTTGCCTTCTCTATGATTATATCAGCAAATAGAAAAATTTGTGTGATTTTTTTCTCGTTGAAACAGCCTTGGCATGCAACTCCAAATAGACAGCCTGTCTCACAGAGGGGAGAGCACACAGTTCCTTGCAAGCAGGCAAGCTGGTGTTCAGTAAAGCAAGCAAGCAAGCAACCAAACAAACAAAGAAGGGCATTTGTTCCCAAACAGCAGGTGTGCATGCTGGGCAGGAAAAGATGGCTGTGGCCTAGAATGACATGCTTGGACTTGAGACATGTACCTTCCTTTCCCAGTTATTTGAGCTACTTGAGTATTGACTTTTAGCTGCCCCATACAGTCACCACTAGGAAATAGTAGTAACAGGAATGGAAGGACTCCCCCACCCCACTCTTTTGGTGTGGAAGAGAGTATGTCTGGACACAGCCCTATATAGGTCCCCTCTAAAATTATAGTGCAACTTTATGTTTAACCAAAGAACAGCATAATCATCTTGTGCTAGTGGGATCCAACAAGAAAATGGGGGATAGACTGAAAAGGAAAGACTCTCTTAGTATAATTTCAAGATCCCCTTTTTTTGCCTTCAGAGGGTGAGGAGGGATCTGCTTCCCTCTCCTTTCTCAAGCCATACACGAAACACTCAGTCCATGGCAATCTAGTTTTCACTCTTTGGGTTAGATTCAGCTGTGAGCCACAACAAAAGTAGATCCAGTGAAACAGCTGCTGAATGTTAAGCCACATTTGTTTAGTAAAGTAAATGTAAAGGTCTTCCCCTGACATTAAGTCCAGTTATGTCCAACTCTGGGGGTTGGTGCTCATCTCCATTTCTAAGCTCAAGAGCTGGCGTTATCCGTAGACACCTCCAAGGTCATGTGGCCAGCATGACTGCATGGAGCGCCGTTACTTTCCTGCTGTAGCAGTACCTATTGATCTATTCATATTTGCATGTTTTTGAACTGCTAGGTTGGCAGAAGCTGGGGCTGAAAGCAAGAGCTCACACCGCTCCTAAGATTCAAACCTGTGACCTTTCAATCAACAAGTTTAGCAGCTCAGTGGTTAGATCCCATTAATTTAATGGACTTACAGCTGAGACTAATAATTGGGTTTGAACATTTGGAATTGAATGGCCAAGGATATTCATTCCATCCCTCCAAGGTTGGAATGCATCCCTTCAGCCTTGAACTACATGCAGGGGCCTTTGCTAGGCTGAAGGGAAGCAAACACTGGAAGGAGGGAGGGAGAAACCGCAAACTAGTTTTACTTTCTCCACCATTTTTTCACCTTCCATGTCAATGTGCACAGAAAGGAAGTTGTTGTGTGTGCCTTTGAGTCATTTCTGACTTACAATGAACTTATTACAGGATTTTCTTGGCAAAACTTTTTTCAGAGAGGGTTTGCCATTGCTAGAAAAATGATGCAAGGAAATAAGTAATACATTTGAGCCAAACGAAATGTGGCACAGATGGTATTGTGGAGAGTATGGAGAAAGTAAGATTCCAACCCATGTTCAGCTGACTAACATATATCCAGGTAGACAGGTTTTAGTGTTAGGATGCAGGCCTATACCACCAAAAATTAATAAAGAATGGTGTGCCTGTCATGTGTGCTTATGCAGGTAGCATTTGCAGAGGAGCAGCTGGGTCCCATGCTTAAGGAGTGTGGCTTCTGTGTACACGAGAGCCTTGGCAGTTCTTTTTCTGGAAGCAAATAAGCAAGAAGAGATTTCTGCGATTAAACACAACTGGCTGGATAACGGCCATGTGGCATGTCTGTATTGGGTTTATGTCTCTATATAAATGTCACAGTGCTGGCAGTTTACTGCTTAATTTTAGCAGAAAATATTGCATTGGTCCCAAATATCCAGTGAAAAAAATTAGGAGGAAGAATTAGTTTGCCCCCTCAAATATAACATGAAACTACATTTTTACATGGTTGTAAAAAATTATATAATTACAATATACATGTGCCTGACTGAAAGAAATGTATGTACTATGAGGGGTCATCCGGAAAGTAAGGTTACAAGATTTTAAAAATATATATATACAAAGAATGAATATATTTTAATAAATTTTACATGGATTGTAGCATAGGTATTACATTATTTTTCCACATAATCACCATTCATTTCAATACATTTTCTTATTCATGGGACAAGTTTTTTATGCCTGTGTCATAGAAGTTCCTCTCCACCTTTTTCAGCCAGTTTGTCACTTCGATTTTCACCTCCTTGTCATCAGAAAAGTGTTTTCCACCAAGATGTTCCTTCAATTTAGTGAACAGATGATAGTCACTGGCTGCAAGGTCGGGGCTGTGAGAGGGGTGGCTTAAAACATTCCAACCAAATGAAGTCAACAACTCTTGTGTTGTAGGAGCAGTGTGCAAACTCACATTGTCATGAAGGAGACAGACTTCCGCCATCAGCATCCCACAATGTTTGTTTTGGATGGCTCTGTGAAGTTTCTTCATGGTCTTGCAATGTATTCCATACTCATTTTGTCACATGCTGTCTTGACATTACGTCCTCTCCATAAACTGAAACAATTTCACGATGAATTGCAGTGGTGTTCATGCTTAGCATTTAGGTATCGTATTACAGCATGAACTTTGCACTTTGAGGGAAATGAAATGAGGATGCCCATCTCTAACCTTTACCACAGTGCTAGTTGATGACATGACTGGCACTGCTTGTTCGCTTCCACTGGCTTCCCACTACACAGCAGTGATACCAATTTCCCCTGTGAAAATTCCCTGCGAGGTCTATGTGCCTTGTAATCTTACTTTCTGAATAACCCTCAAAATATTTCTTTTCACGTCTTCACAAATAAGTCAGTTGCAATTTCTTTTTTCTTTAGAAAAAAACATTTAGAGAGAGAGGGAGGAAGGGTGGGGGTGCAGAGTGATTTTAAAGATATACCAGTTACTGAAAGTAAAAAAAAAAACAATCCAATATTATTTTATTTGCAATTCATGGGGGAAAGTTTCCCAAAATCACATTTTTTTGAAGAAATGTTTTTGAAGAAATATTTGGGAAATGAGGAGGGGCTAGTTTTTGTTCTTCAAATTATAGCACACAATTTTTGGACTGTATGTATACCCAACTTTTTTTACTGTAGAAATAGCCTAAAATGTGATCTATAGAATTGGAGAGATCTGCATGGACTGAAGTGTTTTGATTCATCCTCTGAGATGAAGTTTTATTTGCATAGGATTAATAATTGATTGTGGCTTTGATATCCCCAATATTTTTATCTGCCTGAAACTTCTCAGGTAGCAAGGTAACATAAAATTTAATGGGAGGAGGAGGAGGAGAAGGAGGAAGAAGAAGAAGAAGAAGAAGAAGAAGAAGAAGAAGAAGAAGAAGAAGCAACTTTATTTATAGACTACCCTGTCTCCCTGAGTGGACTCATGTGTGTTTGAGGAGTTTGTGTTGATAACCATTTTCAAATAAAACATCAGTAGCTGAGAAAAGAAGTCTAGAAGCAAAACCAGGAGGGTTTTGTGATCTTCACTCTGATAATCAGAAAAACCCAATGAGCTTGTTTCTGGTACTGAGAATACTTAGACTTACCATAAACTCAGTAATCGCCCAACCCTTAGTTCTTCACTTATGACCAATATGCCCCATTAGACTGTATTGATTAGGTCACTACAATTGATCTGTATTTGTAGAAAAAGAGTTTTTAGTTCCAAGGAACAAATGGGATTTAGCTGTATGTTGACTCACTATCTGTAAGGGTTTTAAATTTCCAGGGCCTTCTTGGTGGTGGCTCCTCAGCTGTGGAACACCCTTCCCGTGGACATTAGACAGGCTCCTTCCCTGATGATATTCCGCAGGAAATTAAAAACTTGGTTGTTCAAGAAGGCGTTCGAACAAGAAGTGCAATGATTGGTAATGACTATAGGAATGGAATAACGGAAAATGATATTGGATTGTGGTTTGGACAATGAGATGACGCTGAATGGTTTTCGTAGTAATGACAATGTTTTGTATAATGCTTTTTGTATAATGTTTTTGCATAATGGATTGAGAATTGTTTTTATACAGTGTTTTGAATTTTGTTCTTCCTATGTTGTACACCGCTGTGAGTCGCCCCTGTGCTGAGAACAGCGGTATATAAGCAAAGTAAATAAGCAAATAAATAAATAAATAAATAAAATGATGAGGAATGCTATTTTGCTCTCACTTTCACCCTATATACATGTTTTATATTCTTAAGAGATGCATGTTTTATATTCTTAAGGGATGCATAAGAAGGTTACTGGGAATGTGTTAGTTAATCAAGCAGGCCAGTTACAGTTGCTACAACTTCTCTAGCATACTGTGGAAGATCAATTCACGTTGTAGATATAGATAATATTTTTTTAGGCCTGTGCAATCAATGAAAAAATGTTTCAGTGCCCATTATAAAATTAGTAATGGGGAGATCATTTCAAATATGAGGGGGGGGGGAGGAATCTTTTCAAAAATGTTTCCAAAATTGGATGGGTCTGTATTGTAACTATAACAAGTTAACTACTTTTTAATTATTTTTTAATTAAGTAATTAATAGTGCCAATGGGGAAAATTCAGGGGTTCCTTTCTCCCTCATCATTAGAGCTATTGGCATGAAACTTGCTACTTGTTCACCTTTACCACTTTTGGAAAATTTTCAAAGTTTTTACAAACAACATTAAAAAATACACGAGCTATCTTCATGAGTTTTCTATAAAATGACACAAGGTAACAGGGGATCATCTCCCCCCCCCCCCCAAGTTTCAGAAATATTCACAAATCTATTGACTTTTTGTGAATGTTTTAAAGTTTTGACAAAAAGGGGTTTTCTTATTTTAAAAAAGCCACAACAGCTATCTCATTGAATGACTCTCATATTAATCAATATATCTTCCATTTAGAGATTTCTTCCCAGCCCAGCACAGATTTACTTACTTGTACTGAATGACGCTCTATGCAGTCATGTAGTTTTTGCATGTCCCCCCCCCCCCGTGTTTCTTAATATCTGTTTATATATACAAAACTTATGAATTAGATATGACTTACTAATCAAAAATGAAATTATGCACATCCCTAATGTTTTTATCTTACTATGCGGTGATATTCCTCCTTCACATCTTCTATAAGTGTCAGCACCTTTTAGAAAAAGAGAGAAGAATTATTTAAATATTGGGAAAGATCAGGCAGTCTGTTTCATTTTCCAAGGGAAATAATTGGCCCATTTGCAGTCCAGAAAATCAGTCCATTGGGAGTAGCATTATGTTCATTGTGTGGACCCAAGTGGACAGCAACTATGGGGGAGTTGTTGTAGGTTTTTAGGGCTGTATGCCAGGCATCCTCAGAGGGAGTGTTTCAATGAGCTGAGGGACATGAACTAACTTGGATGTTATTGCTGCATCCTGCTTATATCTCTATATAATAAATACTCTATCAGTGTCTACCTTTCCTTTTTACAGTTTCTCAAGCCTGTGTCAGCCTAGGAACTGAGTGAATCAGAACCAACACAAGAATGTAGGCCATCGTGTTTAATGGGTTTAATTCTAGGTGAGCCATCTATAAAGAATGCTACTTGTAAAAATCTTGCAATGTGTAACTTCCAGACAGGATTGCATCCAGAGATGCATTGTCCCATTTTACAGTCCATCAGTTCTAACTGCTAATAATTGAAATAGTTACTCTTCTCATCCAACCACCTTCTCAAAAAGGACCTGATGGGCAAAACTCTTTAAATTTATGGTAAATATTTTGCTATGCTATCCATAAACATATTGTTGAATAAATAGGTACACTTCCTCCAGTGAGGATTGTTTGATACTGGGCTATAATGGTCCACAGTATCAAACACTAGGATACACTTCTTGTCTTTACTTACAATGAAAGTTCAGGGGGAAGCGGGGATTCTGAGTATATCAAAGTAGGATTTTTGTGTGTGTGATTCACATATCTCCTTGTTTTTCCAGAGTAGAGCTCTATAATCATTCTAACTTTAAGCTGAAGGGTTTCTATCATTAGAGAATCACAGATCAGAATGTACATTTTAAGTTTGCTTGGGACAAGAAAGGTATGTTAATAGGCCTGTGTTTTGAATTGGAAAAGAAGGCAGAAAAAGTAAGCCACTGGGATTACACCCAAATTAGAAGCAGCTCAACCAATCTTCCTCTTTGGTGACAGGGAAGCCACACAGTGGCTTTCACCCATTTCTCTCATCCATGTCCATGCAGCAAACAGCTGTTTCTGTCTATTTCTCCTATCTGCATCTGGGCTTAGGCTATTGCATGCACCATCAGCTGTAATTAATGAATTGGTGATCTTTTTATTCCTACAAATGTTTGAGCTCTTTTACTGTCAAGAAATACTCCTTCTTTTTGCTGTACTCACAAATCTGTTATCAAGCACATAGCCAGACCCTTTCGTTGTATACATCCTTGTCAAAGCAATGAGTTAGCTTTTAATCAACTGGGAGAGATTGGAGGACAGATACTACAGATCCAAATGTAACAAACATACAAAATACAAAATATCTTGCTTAGAGTGCAATCGTAAAGGAGATAATAGATATCTAAGAAAAATAAGTTTCTTGGAGTGAGAATTTATCAAGCCATCCCAATAGCTTCTGGGATGAGATTAAATCAAGCAATAGAAAAAAGTATAAATTAAAACCATATTGTGCTCTAATATGCATGACAAATCATTACAGGATAATTTAATGTTATGGATTTATCTTGTTCCTGCATTTATCATTCTAGTAGGCAATAAATAAAAGCTAGTTTTGCATAAACTTATCCTGCTGTCTACCTTTTCTCAGACAAAAGACATTTATCAACTTAAATATGTCTGCAGGTTTCAAAGCATGTGGTGCCAGTCTTCTTTGTTTATAGTGATAAGTTATCAATTCCTATGTTCCTATTGATACCATCTGTGATTTTTTAAAATGTAAATAATAAACAGCTATATATGTAATACATTCATTTATACAAGAAATATAACATTCTGAAATGATTAATTAGCATTCTTGAGAAACAGGAAAGTTCTTGGTCCCAAGACAAGTCAATAAACATTTCTTATCAAAGACTAAGGTTAATTGTTGTGTTAGATATGTTCTCCTACCCGCCATGCTCAATATCTTCTCTGCAATGTTCCATTAGGAGCCTAGTTGTTTTCCCCCCTCTATTACATTTGTGAACTTTTTTGTTAGTTTACTAATGGAAGAAGTAAAGTCAAGTTAATTGGAGTAAAGCAAAGTAAAATAAAGTAAAACAACAGTGAACAAATGCTAGGAATCCTGAGACAAATTCCATTAAACCTGTGTTACTTGTCAAAAGTTTTCATCCAATGAGGTGTCCTGGATGTTAGTTTGAGTTTGAAAGGAACTGTCTAAGGCAGTGGTTCTCAACCTGTGGGTTCCCAGGTGTTTTGACCTTCAACTCCCAGAAATCCTAACAGCTGTTAAACTGGCTGGGATTTCTGGGAGTTGTAGGCCAAAACACCTGGGGACCCACAGGTTGAGAACCACTGGTCTAAGGCACTATACCCTTTCTCCTAAAGAGATTCAGCACCTTGGATAGCTCCTTTAATAGCCATCTTAAAACATAGAGTGGGTTCAAGCATTACACCACTGACTGTTTAACATCTTGGGATCCCTTTTACTTGCTCACTTATTCTATTCTACTGAATCTTAGTGGAAACTGAATCATTAGGGAAACACCAATAAAAAAAGCTTGTGGTGGGAGTTCAAACAGCATAGCATGTTGTGAGGAAATATTCCGCCAGGCATCAAGATGCTAGTTTCTTTCACTTCTATTTTTCCCTCTGTCTCGTTTAAACTACTCCCACTGCAGGCATATTGTAGCTTTATAAAACTGCCCACGTTTTACAAGTCATGGTAAATCTGCTCCTGGCATATGTCTTTCACATTTTCCAGCACTCTGAGGAGAAACTTGCTATCATTTATACTGAAAGCTTGGGAAGAATTGGCTTTGAGGGAGGCTAAATGTTCTGTTGATTTTTGATCAGTGTTCCTCTGAGGTCCCTTTCAGGAATGTTGATCTCTCATTGATCATATTTTCAGCCATGTAACTTTAAAGATGTTGGTCTGTATTGCCTTATAGGTTATTTTAATATAATGTTATTTCTGAGTCACCTTTCCAGCCAAAAAGGGTCCCTAAGGTTTAAAGGTTTATTATATTATTTTAAATGGTTTAAATGTTTAAACCCTTTAAAATAATATAATATCAAAATGGATTAAGGCGAGAGAGAAACCAGATTATACAGTCTTTTCAAAGTAGGAGGTAGAATACATTTTAGAACTATTCAAAACCTGCACAGAACAAAAAAGCTTTCATATATTCTACAGAGCTGAGCAAGTTGCTTTTTAAACAGTAACTTTCATTATTACTTGCTATATGATCTAGGGATAATTAGTTGTGGTTCTAGTGTTTCAGAAAGTTACATGTTCTATTGCATGTCACTTTCTCTTCAACTTCTATTAATCTAAAACAAAGATTTGGTTTAAATCCAGTGACTGGTCCCAACTAGAACTGGCTCATTGAATGAATTGCATGATGGTAATGCAAAACCTACATAAATTACAATAATTCAGTGACTCTGATTTAGTGGGAGCCAGATTTGGGCCCTTTGCAATTATATGAGAAACACTTAAAACTCAAAACATTCCTTGGAAAATGCCTTTAAATTGCCCTTGAAGAGTAATTTAAAGAATGTAAATTATTATACCATTAAAGTGAATTCATTCCCATCCAGTCTTGCTTGTGAAAAATAATCCTTGTTGATGAGATGCAAAGAAAGGTGTCTAAAACAGAATTTTGAAACTATAAACAGGGTACTATGAGACCAAGAGGTCTTTTATATATTCTGGCTCCAAATTCTTGGGACTTCCTAAGTAATATTTAATCAATGAGAGCCAAAGAATTTATACTTCTGTAAAAGGTAAGAGCTTTTACTGGTCAGATACCCATTTCCATAGATAAGTCTACAAAATGTACAACACAAATAGAAATTTTGGTCAAATCTTAAAAGTGGAGTAGTTTCCAATAGAAGGGTCAATTTATGTGATTTTAATAGAGCTGTCCACTCAGGAAAAAATGGCCAATTTCCACATCTTTTTCAGAGAGGCTTAACTTTCAAATAGTTTTCCAACTTGAAGAATTAAGGCAGGGTGCGCATTAAGAAATGTGTTGTGCAGGACCTAGCAAAGTTGGCGAAGCTTCTCCAGGCTGAATGTACACTATGCTTTCCTTTGCCAGCTGAAAGGAGATGACCATCTGTGAGACACAAGCTAGTAAGCACCAGATGTATTTTTGTGCCAGTTCACCGGGAGGCCTTCCTGCTTCGCTACAGGGGTACATGTGCCTTTTTTAATAGTTTTCAAACAACAAAGGCATTCTGCAAAGTAATAAAAACATCCCTTACGCTTTTACATATCAACTTTATCATAGCAGTGGAGATACACTGTCACATCACCAAAGGAGGGAAATGTAATGTGCCCTATGTGTAATGTAGCATTTCCACTTGTTCTTTTTTGCTTGTATGTTGTATTTAAACTTCTATCACTCCCACCCCATGGAAGAATTAACTGCTATTTTGAATACTTTTTGCAACCATTACTTATTTGTTCTTAAATATAAATGGGTGAGTAAAGCTAGATGGTAAATGTTTGTGTAATATTATCCTACTATCCAACAGCTTTGGGTTAAGTTTTGCAATGCTGAGCACTATTTCCTGGGAGCAAGACCTGCTACTGGGATCTATTACTTACTCAACATGAATAGTACTGGGCTCTTAAACATTACATTGATAAATCATGAACTAATGAATTTTCTCTACCAAGAAATCACTGGGCAGGAAGGGGTACAACTATTGCAATGTTACATTTGGATCTGTTGCATTCTACTCAGGACATTATTCCTGCAGTGGTTGGTAGATATTTTTTATGGTAGCAGTTTACCCTAGCAGTTCACCCAATGTGATGCAGATATGTCATTGTATAAAGGCCTTACACACATATAGGGAGAGGAGAAGGAATGAGATCCATTTTGTCATATCTCCCAGTGTTTTAAAATTTTATCCTTCAATTTCGCCTTGCCCAGTGAAGTCTTCTGTGTTTTCAATGTTTGATTTTATATTGCTGTGCCTTTTATTATGTTGGTTTTGCATTTTATGTAATTTTTGTTGCTATATTTTTTGCGTTATATTGTGTATGCTGTATTGATGGGCGTGGCCTCATGTAAGCCGCACCGAGTCCCCCTGGGGGAGATGGAGTGGGGTATAAATAAAGTATTATTATTATTAGTAGTAGTAGTAGTAGTAGTAGTATTTCAATAAGGCTTCAGGCTGGGTCATGGGATGGAAATAGCTTTGGTCATCTTGGTGGATGATCTTTGGGGAAAACTTTACAGGGGCAGTGTGACCCTGGTGTTCTTCCTAGACCTCTGAGCAATATTTGATACCATTGACCATCACATTCTTCTGGAATGCCTGGTGGGGATGGGACTTGGAGGCACAGCATTGCAGTGGTACTGGTCCTTCCTCCTGGTTCATCTCCAGAAGGTGGTGTTCGGGGAGTCCTGCTCGACCCCACGGCCTGTGGGCTGTGGGGTCCAACAGGGCTCGTCATTATCCCCAATGTTGTTTAACGTCTTCATAAAACCATTGGGAGAGATCATCCGGAGTTTTGGAGTTTGGTATCATTTGTACACAGATTATGCCCAACTCCACTGCTCCTTTCCACCTGAAACCAAGGAGGCAGTTCCACACCTGAACAGTTGCCTGGACTGGATGAGGGCAAACAAAGTAAAGTTTAATCCAGACAAAACGGAAGTACTGCAGGTCTTGCGCAAGATCAATCAGGAGATAGGGTTAAAACTTTAGCTGGACAGGGTTACACTCCCCCAGAAATCTCAGATTTGCAGTTTGGGGTAGTTGTGGACTCTGCCTTAAATCTGGAATCTGGCGGTGGTGACCAGGGCTGCTTTTGCACAACTAAAACTTGTGCACTAGCTGTGCCCATTTCTGGAGAAATCTGACTTGACTACAGTGGTATATGCTCTAATTACATTCCGTTTGGACTACTGCAACATGCTTTATATGGGACTGCCCTTAAAAGGTGTCAGAAATGGCAATTGGTCTAGCGTACGGCAGCCAGACTGTTCATTGGCGCTAACACCAGCAAACATACCACCCCCCCTGCTGAGACAGCTCCACTAACTCCCTATTAGTTTCCAAGCCCAATTTAAGGTGCTGGTTTTAACCTATAAAGCCCTACTGTTTTGGTTGAGGATACTTCAGACAGCATGTCCTACCATACAAAATGGCTAGACTCCTAAGATCGAGTAGCAAAACACTCCTCTTCACTCAGCTCAGGGACAGTCATCACTTTAAATTGTCTAGAGATGGCACCTTCTTGGGTTTGGTACCTAAACTCTGGAATGCTCTGCCAGAAACTTTTAGAGCAGCTCCCTCCTCTTGTCCTTTAGGAAAAACCTAAAAACCTTCCTGTGTGGAATAGCTTTTAATTAGGGGTGATAGAAGCCTAAAAGTGTCATATTTTATCTTATTGGGCATTTACTTTTTTTTATTTAATTAATGATAAGTTTACGTCCAACTGGGACTGAAGGGGATTTTCTATCTTTTTTAATGGTTTATTTTATATTTCTGTTTAATAGCTGTTGTAAACCACCCTGAGTCTTCAGAAAAGGCAATATAGAAATTTCCCAAATAAATAAAATAAAACAATTGGGGCTGACTTGTCCCAAAATCACCCTAAATCTACTTGAGGCAATGCCCTCAATAATGCAGTATTCAGATATCTTGACAGAATGACTTTGCTTCATACATTTTACACATGGTTCCATTTGCCAATGTGGTAATGCATGCCAATTGCTCAGAATGTCGAATTTTGAGTTCATAGAATGTCTTGTTCCCCACAATGCCTTGCACATACAAGGGAGAATCAAAGAACTTTAGATGTACCTTGGACCCTCTCTGCTTAATTCTCAAATGCCTCCAGTGCAAAGGGGAATGGCAGCAAGAATCTGAATCATGACAGGAATAAAACTGAGAGCCTGCTAAGCTTCATCAAGCATTTGGTGATACTGTTCATATGAAGAGCCTAGAGATCTAAAAATTGATGTTGATAAAGTTTGGTTAATTTGGGCAAATCTAGTAGATATCTGGTTAATTGGTGGCTGTACTGATTTGATAGATTGATTGATTGACTGATTGCCAAGAATAATTAAAAATGAGATTGTTGACAATATTTATCCATCATTACTAAAATATACCCATGAATGTTCTTCACATACAACCCACACAGATTGTACTATCAAACAAACACAAAACCATAATGATATGTATGCTATTTCATACTTAAATATGTGAATGCATTTCCCAGAAATATACCCATATTTGCAGTTGTAAGCATGCAAGACAAGAGAGCAGGATCGTGGAAGCTGGTGGCCATCCTGCCAGTAGAGTGGTGAATACTTTGGCTTTTCATTTGAACTTTAAAGTAGAAGTCCAAGGTCTAAAATAGGATTAAAACCTGGAGCTGATCTCTGACTCCATTGGTGTGAGATGCACTAATTTACAATTTACATTTATAAGAGCTACATTGAAAAACTCCTCAGCTGTGTAACATGCAACCGGTGGCTCTTGAAATATGCCCACCTCCCTTTGCCACTTTGCATTTCATCTCAGTGTAACCCAGTCAGATACAATTGCTGTTTGAAGCCCTGATATTCAGCCTACAGGGCTTACAAATACAATTACAAGTACATAATATGTTTGAAAGCTTGGGAGTGAGCATCTGGAAAATAGGGCTTCTTTTTGATGGGCAACTGGGTCAGAATAATTCGGATGGGGAAATGAAGTGTGCATTTCCTAATGGAGTTGTACTGTCTCTTGATCCTTCTGTGCCAGCAAGCTTTTCCTTTGTTTTATCCCTTACTATGTTTTGGAATGCCTGCTAATAGTTGTACAGTCTTGACCCATGATCATCTAAAATTTCTTCCTCCTCCCCTCTGGTAAACCCAGACAAAATATTGAAACACTTGCCTCACAGGGGACTCTTCAAGTCATCTGAAAGTGAGCTATTAGAAGGAAGTGGGGTAGTAACAGTTTTCTAGGCCCTTTGCAATGTTTCACCTGTTAAATAGTTAATGCGCTCAGAATGGAGCTCTCAAATGATTCCTCTTCTCTCCAATATCCTCTTGCTGCAGGCACTTACTATTCACTTTCACTGAGCATTAGGTTCTTAAGGGGTCATTAATTAGAAACAGATTTTTTATGGCCAAGTTACAGATTTAATGTTGCCTCAAGGAACACATATTGTTGAATTAAGGAGGATGCCTGGTTACTTCTTCATGGAGTCTTTGTGCCCATGTTGATTGTAAAAATGGGATTTCTGCAGGCTCACTTGAGGATTCTGTATGGATTCCATTATCAATGGTAGGCATACAATAGTAACTCTTGTGAAGCCTCTAACACAAGGTTTGATGGCCTAGCAATTTCCAGTTTCTATGTGTGGTTATGAAAGCTGGTCAGTGAAAAAAGATGACTGGGAGGAAAGTCAACTAATTTTAAATGTACTGGGTCAGGCATGTAGCCGGGGGGGGGGGGGGGGCTCGGGGGGCTTCAGCCCCCCCCCCCCCCGAAATTCTCATGGTGGTTCGCGAAACGGCCTTCCTGGTGCATTATTTAAACTGTTATGTTTATTCATATTATGATCTGATCACCATACTCAATATATCCCATATGCATGGGGATATTGGGGTAATGATACAAAAGGTTTGCTAGGCTAGACCCTCTTTCACTCAGACTCAGCCCCCCCCCCCCCCGAAACTCAGCCCCCCCCGAAACCCCCCCTGAAATTTTTTTAGCCCCCCCCCCCCCCCCCCCGAAATGAAATCCTGGCTACGGGCCTGTACTGGGTACTGGGTATGCAGTTGTGTTTATTTCAATGGGACAGGATCAGTTGCATGTAGTGGCAACAAGAGATGGTTGTGGTGGTGATTGCCTCTACACAAACATAATAAAAATACCAGCAATGTTATGAGCAGACTCAAAAAAGGATTGTTTGGATGAAATCCCCAATATCTGCTAGACAGAATGAATGCCCACTGACCATCTTGGCTAGGGATTTCTAACTGTTGTAGTTGAGAAAAGTAGCTTCACCAAGCTCTAATCCATGTGAATGCAGCTTTCAGCCAATTTCCCACTCTTTTTCTAGAAAGAAGTCATGAGGGCCGTCATATACTTATGTGTTAAAGTACAGTGAGGTGGATCTCCTAGGACCTAGTTCATATCTTGCTTATTCACTTCCTGTTGCAATGATCGCATCATGCAAGAAAATTTGAGCTTTACCACCAGGGCATTTGCTCACCCACATTTTTCACATTCAGTTTTCCCATAACATCAACAAATAATTGTAGCATCCAAAAATTTAAAATGGAAATTGTCCCAAATCTCTGAAACATCATGAAAAAATGCTTTAGAAGTCCAGCATAATTTCCAGGGATGATACAGCTGTATAAATAATATAGCTCCATAATTTAGCATTACACTTGAATCCTTCTGGATAGTCAATAACAATTTCACAGAAATATTCAAGATAAAAGAACACATCAGCTCTTCAGCCCCTATCAGCTGGGAAAGAGGTTTGTTTACATACTATTTAATAGTGCTTTATTAAAGAAGAAGCCTCAAAATGTTTATATAATATTTATTTCCCCTAAAAATACTGTTTTCAACAGGGAAATACCACACCATTTTAAACAAGAAAAAATCACAATATTGAAATCTGTAGAAACCCAGCTTCCTTTTCACATTGCTGTCCTTTCCAACAGCAAGTGAGAGCATGTAAATAAAACTGGCAGACATAAAACTGCAATAAAGCACAGTTACTGCATGAGTTTATAACATCAAGAAGCAAAGTAATAAAAATCTATAAATTTAGAATCAGTCATACCTCTGTATCAGTCAGCGTAAGCAATGCATACATCAAATGTTGCCAGCAAAGCCATCATGTTCAATAACTTCATGGTCCACGTGCTGAGGTTTGCTCTCAGAAGTTCACATCATATGACCAGAGACAGGATTTACTAGCACATTAAAACCACACAGTAGTAACCAGGTCTGGTTCCAGATTTTTTGGGGCCTCAGGGCATAAAATTTCATTAGATCCCTGGTTCCAAATTGTGTAGACATGCTCCAATTTCCTTTGATAGCATTGATGCAGCACACTTTGAGACTAGCTCCCATTTTAAAGGGGTTGATAACCTCACATAAAAGAAAAGTATTCTCCACAATCCCCTGTGTTTTCAATTTAGTGAGCCAATAAACTAAACTGGGTCATGGTAAACATAATAAAGGAAGGGTCAAACTAGATAGTAATGGGAATGCATATTTCTTGCAATGCTTCTTTCCCCTTTACCTCCCTATTGGCCATGTGTTAGAGTTTCCTCAAACATATTTTAGTTGTCAGACTGGGGAATTAAATCTGTTATTACTTTCCACAAACCAAAACATGCAAATGAGAGCAATGATGAAGATATATTTCATTAGCTGAAAACTTTAAATGTTGTTTACTTTATTTCTTCACATATGCTTAAACTAATACCGTTTCTCTAAATAATGCAGTTATTAAGTCAGTTTATTGATTCTGGGTTAAAACATTAATAGTTAATATACAATAAATATAATAAAATATTATAAATGCATCCATTTATTATTTTCAAGAAAAGATCATTGGGATACTACCCTGAGTTAAATGGCATATTGTAGTGATATGAATGTTGGGTTACAACTCTCTGGAGACCAGAGTTTGAATCGTCACTCAGTTATGGAAATCCATTGGGTTAACATGGACATGTCACACGCTCTCAGCCTTAGAAAACCCCAGCATAAGTCTACATTAGGGTCACCATAGATCAGAAATAACTTGAAGGCAGAACAATGACCTATGTTACTCAACAAGGTGTAAATAGAACAAATTGTAGTTGAAATTTGCTTATAGCTAGTTGATTTGAAGTTTTGTCTACAGAGATCTTGATTCAGGCCATAATGCAAAAGTAGATTAATCTGGACTTGTTTGTGAGTGCTACCAAAATTGCAAACAGTTCTTATGTTGTGTTTGCCAAAATAACTTTTGAAATGAGACTGTTGTAGTGATAGCAAATGCTTGTGCAGGATAAGGCATGCCATAGATGATGGCAGAATGACATCACAGAATCTAAAGCTGCATACACATGTGCTAGAATAGATATTTAAGGCCAAGGATCATAATTTATCTGGACAACCAAAACTCAGGCGTTTTTGCCCAATATAACAGAGAAGATCCCTACTGAAATGTTATGTTCAACATATTAGTATATAATATCAAAAACAAATTGAAATTTCAGAATTGATATAATTTCTGTTCATTTCATGTGTCCCATTCTCTGAGTTTTTGTAGTTGAATTTCTGAAATAATGGTTAAAAAATTACACCTTCAATCTAATTAGATTTAGGTTGAGTCTAGTTGTTTGTTCTTTTTTTTCCTGCCAGGACTAGCTTGAAATGTTTGTATGAGGCCAAAATTATGCCTTTAGCTCAGTGCTTCCCAAGGTGGGTGGTATTGCCCCCTGGGGATGGGCACTAGTATGATTCGGGCCAGGGGGTAGTAGTAACCTCAGGTGCAATTGGGGGATGTTGAATAAAAATAAAGGGGCAAAGGAAACATGAAGCAAGAAGAAAAGAACATTTTGAAAAGCTGTTCGTACATGTGTGGTCACAGAGTTAAAGTGGCAGTGATTATTTTATTTTCCAAATGGGCACACAAAATGCAGGTTGTAACAGATCAATGATCAAGTCTGCCAACAGGTCATAACAAGCAAGTGTGGGCAGGTGAGCAGGTTGTGCATTGTCAGGAAGTGCAGCATGCATTGGCAGGAGTAAGTGTGTGTAATTACTTGTTATAATACAATACTATACATAGGTGACATGTCTAAAACCTAATTTAGATAGTTTCTGAATTGTGTGCCAGTCAGTTAACAATAGTACAAGTTCAATAAGTATTTTAAAATGTAATTCATGCAGCTGACAAAAATAAAGGTGAAAGCAGTGCACCAAGTTCATTCTTCTCCTTAGGATTAAAAAAAATCATATTTTTAGTTTAATATTATCCTTTGTTATCTTAATTTTCTGTGTGCAATGTGAATGTTAATATGGTTAGCTTTAATACACAATTTTTATAATTTCAGGCATCCAGATGTCTTATTTTCAACAATGTTTTTCTTTACCATGTTGTAAGACATAGGTAGAAATATGCATACATAAAAGAATGCAAATTTATCATAACGTTTTTCTGTTTGTTTGCTTTAAGAAGTAGATTTTCATGATGAAGCTCTCTCTCTCTCTCTCTCTCTCTCTCTCTCTCTCTCTCTATATATATATATATATATATGGAGCAGTAGACCAAATAAGTTTGGGGGTCTCTGCTTTAGCTGATCATTTTCTCTTGCAACATTTCTTGAGCATATAAGAGTTATAGCAACAATATGTATTCCTAAACATGTTAGCAAGAATGCCTTTGCCCACCTCTTCTTTTATTTCTGCATTTTATAGTGCTAAAAGATTGCCAGGAATCACAGTGGCTTAGGCTTATGTAGCAAACTTCCTAGCATGTAATGTGACCAGATAAATTGATAAATATAATTGTAGTTTAATACCTAACAGAATGCTTTGCCACACCTTTAAAGGCACCTTGCAAAGATCTTTTAAATTTTCTTTTTACCTGAAGATGTCTCTGTCAGGCTCTGTATTTGGCCCATGCAGAGGGCAGGGAAGTCTCTAATTCTCTAAGTGCTCAGGAGGTACCTGAAGAACAGCAAACACAACAGACAGCAAAGGTTCATTCCAAATCAGGAAGGCTCTTTATCTTGACATTCAGCAGACACCAACAGCTATATACAAAATAAACACGGTGCCTCTCTCCTCTCCTCTCCTCTCCTCTCCTCTCCTCTCCTCTCCTCTCCTCTCCTCTCTTCTCCTCTCCTCTCCTCTCCACAGATCACTTCTCTCCAGCATGCATTGACAAACACCATCAGGAGGACCATCAACTCACACATGGTGTCTGTTTTGCTTTTATACACATCTACATGATGCAGTGCTACATTTCTGGATGCATCATTTGCTACTTGATGCAAACCCACATCTCTGGTTGCATCATCCTGACTCAGCAAATTATCACCTGGATATGCCATTATATTTTATATATTCTAACAGTCTCAGGAGTACAAATTAAAAAACATGAATTTGCCTGGAAGAGCAGAGAAGCTGATCTTGAAAGTTATCTGCAAGCTACAAAAGCTCAAATTATGAGCAGCAATACATCACTTGTCAAAATCTATATTTCAGCACCAAGGACAGTAGCACATTATCTTGTCTTGCAAACAAGCTGTCATTCAGTTGTGTGGAGTTTCTGTTGAGAAGGGGATGTTAAAACCACCCTGATTTCATAAAGTCAATGACATCACACAAGGTCCATGCTTTATTTAAAGCCCCATAATTATATCTCTAGCGTTCAAACTAAATGTTGTTTTTCATGGGACTAAATATTTTCTCTCTACTGGCATTTGCTGGTCTGTATCTTCCTTTGTCACATTTAGCACTGGATGTTTCTTTCTGTGGCCTGTCCTTATGGGTTCTGGGATCTGTGGCCACTTCCATGCTTTCCCCCTAAAACATGAAAGCTGCTAGCCCTCTCCTTCCTATGGTTCCTAAATGCATGAGGTGACAGGCAAGGGACTTGCCCAGATTTTTACACCTTCCAAAAATAATCTCCACTGGCTGAAGCAAGAAAGGAATGGGTGAAGAAAAGTATGTCACCTATGAGTTCACTTGGGTCATTAAAGCTTCCATCAATCCTTCCAAAGGACTGAGGTTACCTGATTAGCAGTCTGGCTGGATGATCATTATCTAGTTTTGTCAGCTTGTTGCTGTGCTGTCATAAAGAAGTGGGACCATAGAGTTTCTTGACAGGTGCTGATGCTCCTTTACATGCAACATCCTTGAGTTGATCACTCCTATTCTCTTGAAATTATCTTCTTCCATCCCTCACTCAGCATCATGGGAGGAAATTATGCATCCTGTAAGACATATATAGTTTCTTCAGGGATTGAGTGCAGCCCTGGTGACCCCTCTCCTCATCACCTGCCAAACATCTAAAACATTTGACCAAATAGTATGATTTAGATCAGAAAAAAACATAGTTAGAGGGGGAGACACATCCTCTTTTGTGGGGGAGGGGGGCTTGTAAGCTGTTACCAAAAGCTATCCACTCCAAAACAATAACAAGAAAGAAAAGAAAACACAAAATAGAATCCATCCAGAAGTGATGTATTCACCATATCAGGTACTCCAAATTATGATTGTGATGCCCCTCTTGATCCCCAGGAACCCAGAAAAGACCACAAATCAGACAAAATACCACCACCCCTTCTGCGCAGCCACTCTAATAACATACCTCCTCCTATCTTAAGGGGCTGTTGGGTGAAATCGCATACTCTGCTAACTTTTGCTATTTTTTACATGTCAGGAGTGACTTGCGAAACTGCAAGTTGCTTCTGGTGTGAGTGATTGGCTGTCTGCAAGGACGTTGCCTAGGGGATGCCTTGATGTTTTACCATCCTGTGGGAGGCTTCTCTCATGTCCCTGCATGAGAAGCTGGAGCTGACAGATGGGAGTTCACCCCACTCCCCGGATTTGGATGGCCGACTTTTCAATCAGCAGTCCTACTGCTTGGACCAACAGGCAAGTAAGCTACTTGACTGCCATAAAAAGTCAAGTCAGGCTAGCTGAACAAATAGCCTGAAGTCACATAGGACTGAAGTGTTTTCTTGGTGATTTTGCTGGTCCCCCCCCCCCCCCATTTTACAATGACATTTTTGCCTCTCTATGTTCAAACTTTTTTTTAGCATTTTACATGTTATCTCTACTGTCAGTCCATTCTGTGAAGTGCACACTATCACATTTCTTAAGTACATTGATGACTTGATTTGTATGCTAGACAAATATCTCTTTGTTTTACTAGAATTGCTTTGTAAGATATCAAATCTTTTTGTGTTTTGGGAATTTTGATCACTTTTAAGCTCTTTATTTAAAAACCAGCCCTTATTGGAAACTACATTTTCATTTCTTTTCGTGTGTGTGTGTGTGTGTGTGTGTGTGTTGATGTGTTCCTGGACTTATTTTTTTTAGTTCCAGATAAATAACATGAAAAGAATATCACAAAAAGAAGAGTAACAAGTTTTTAATTCAAAACTAATATTACACACGTAGAAAGTAAAACAAATCACGTAAGCCTTGTATGAGCAAAGAATGCTTTTTAAACTTTCCAGAGGTCACTTGAAAGCTCCTTCCAAAATGTGTCCTGGGATTATTTTTCTTTTTTTCAATAACTTCCACTTGTATAATTCTGGTAATGAAGCCATGTTTTTCAATGTGCCATGGTAGCTGGTGGTTAGACTAGTCTGCTTTTTCTTTCTATTTTGCTGTTCACATTTGCTTGGTGATTCTGGATGCAACTTTTCACCTTGGCTGTTGTGCATAGAACATATAACTATAGTAGGTTTCTCTAGAGCAGAATCCCACTCTCTTCCTGACCAAGCTTGTTAACTATAGGAGCATTGCTGAACCTAACACGATAGTCTGTCTTCTCTAGCTCTCTGTTCCAACCCTCCAATTACCTATGCTGCTGGCCAGAGGTGGGGAACACCTTCTAACTGGACAGAAGAAAAGAAAAGGGGGATTCTAGGATGGCATTTAACAAAAAAAGACATTGTTAAAAGGAGCTTCTTTGTCAGGGGCGTTGTTAACTGAGGCATGTCTGTATACAAGAGTTATATCCATCTTCTACTTGTCTATACAGTGGTCTTCGGGTATTAAAAAAAGCATATTGCTGCCCAATATCCTAATGTAACACAGAGTTCCATAATAATAAAGTTGGTATTTCCTAGCAATATCTGCCTTTCAGATGCTGCTGATATTTGTTGTTATTCTTGTTTTAAGGGGAAATTATACTACAGGTTATAAAGTTGCAAAATTGTGTTACAATTGCAGGTGCAATTCCCTATGAACAAACCTGGCATATTATTGTATCATACAAAACACAGGCAAACCAACTTGTTTAAAGCAAGGATAGAAATCATGTACTGTAACCTTCCAGATGTGGTTGGACTGCAGCTCCCAGAGTTCCTTAGCACTAGCCCTGCTGGCTAGAGCGGCTGAGAATTGCAGCCCAACAGTATGTAAAGGCTGGTGTGATTTTCAGCTCTTGTTTTAAGAGTGCCTTATCTGTCAGTGTTTTAAACAGAGGCCAACTGGAATCAGTGCTTTGTTTTCAGCTGTTTATTCTAAGAACTCCAGCAACCTCCCATTTCTGATTGCCAGTTCAATGATTGATCTTGACCGGTTCAATTTTAGAGCTCATAAACCAACCCTTTCCCCTGATCGTATTGATTTAATTCATGGCCAATCCCAGCCGCCTTCTCTAAATGACATTTGAGGAATAGATAACTAAGTTTTAACATTTTCAATTTATCATAGTTTCAAACTAGAAGCTGAAGCAGATGCATAATTTCCCCTCGCTTTATATTCTTCTCTCTTTTCCCCTTGGATATGTATTCATAGCACATTTTCTGTTGAAAACTTTCTAGCACTTGGTTCAAAATCCCACCTTTGGTTTAATTAAAGTTTGAGAATATGCAAGTTTTGATGCTGTGGCATTTTTAATCATCAGCTTCAGAGTATTGTGTTCCAGAGGGGTTCAATGTGTTAGTTCTGCTGCAGCAAAAACAACTGAAAGTCTTGGGGAACTTTGAAGACTAACAGATGTATTCTGTGAAAGGCTTTTGCAACTTGAGGCTTCTGACATGAAGTAGCATTTAGGCCATGAAAGATTATGCCACAGCAAATCTTAAATCCTTAAGATTTCACCAGAAAACCACTTGTTTTTTAGAACAGCCTGTTTCCAACTGTTATATTTATTTCTATAATTGATTTCTTTATAGATTTCAGTATTTAATGAATTCTGGGTAAAATATTTATGTGCATATGTTAAATACAACATAAGCTGTATGAGTGTGCTCTCATATGCATGAATAGCATTTCTGTAGCAATATAACTTGTACCCTGCCACACAACAAAGTTGTCAAGGTTCAAGACTAGTGATTGGAAGGATCCTTTCATAAAGTAATCAATTGCTCTTATATTTCCAAGGCCTCAAAATAGGAGTTAGTTACTACTGTAATTTTATTTTCCAAAGTAACACTTTTTATTTCCATTTCTCAAAAATGACTAAAAAGAAACATATGTGAATGCTAAATTATTTTGCTCTGTACAAGCATATTATCTACCTTATTCTTGTCTCAATACACACAATACACGGTGAGTGAGTCCATTTAATGAAGCTATAACCTTTATGTTAAGCTGCTTTGAGTCTCCTCTGGGAGAAAATAAAGCGGAATATAAAAATATACTACTACTAATAATAGTAATTATAATAATAATTTTAAGGGGCTGCTAGGGTGTGAGTCACCAAATGAGATCCATCCCTAAATTTCTCACTTACTTCCCACTGTTCTCTCCATCTTTTGGCATGCATGGGAAGTAAGTGAGAAATTTAGGGATGGATCTCATTTGGTGATTCAAACCCTATCAGCCCCTTAAAATGTGACAGGTTAGGATTGCAATTAGTTGGAAATAGCTCAAAGTCATAAAGCACCATAAGGTGGCAAAACATATTCCAACACCTTTTATCTTAGTTCAACTCTACAAACTCAAGTGTGATGCAAATTTCTTTACATATTTCCAACGCAGCTTGGAGAAGGTAGGAATCAGGAGCCTGTTTTGTTGTTCAGGCTCTTTATCCTATCTGTGCAAAGGAGCCTAGACAGCTTCTCTCCATCTCTTCCAACCACACAGGTTGAAGGGGATGTGACCAAGGATGTTTTCTCTCTCTCCTGTGAGGTGTGGATATTGTTAACAGCAAAAGCACCAGCTTGTGTCTTCTCCAATAGCAGTACATGTGAAAACTCAGGGGGGGGGGGGGGGGGAATCCTCACTGCATTTCACCAGAATACCAAGGATGCTCACCTGAGGTAAAGTGGGTGAGTGAATCATGGGATGCCTTATCAAGACACACTTTGCTCTTTGACAAACTGTTTTAAATAATGATCCGAATACTTCAGAAGATTCATGGAGGTCAAAAATCAGTATTTGTATTTGCAAACAGAGTGGAGATTAGCATGCACACTGCAACCACTGCTGTCACCTGGTAAATGGAGCAAAATAAGGATTCTGAGATAGGTCTGTTATACAGTCTGTTGCACCCTTTCAGGGATGTGTTGGCTACCTTTATTCCCAGAGCTCTGAACCAAAGTTGCCCTGGGAATAAACTCCACATGAAGGGCATATACAGTGGAGCATTCAAACTCGTCAAACACTCTTGGCCACATATTTTCATGGGATCGCAAGGCAGCAGTCTCTTGAAAGTGATTCTGATTCTCCATGATGAATCATCAAAAAGAAAGTCAATCAGGTAGGAAGAAAATGTTTCTGGGGGAAAGGCAGTGATGGACAGACAAAAATGAGCAAGTTGGAGGCACAAACCAATATATCTAACACTGAAGAAACATGGAGCTTTTAAACCAGGACCTGTTTATGATTTCCCAGAAGGGTTTGCAATAAAAGGTTTGCCTGGAGCCAGTGAGACTGTAATGTTTAGTCTGCAGGCAACAGGTCAGGGGCAGGAAGAGCTAAAACCAATGAGAGCAGGAAAATCCAGCAGTCTAAACAGCAGTCTGAGCAGCTCATGAGCCTCACCTAGTGGCAGCACATGGCTTTATGTCAGTAAGGTGGTGAATTCATTCCAAATACCTTTAAAGAGGAGATTTAAAGGGCAGCATCCTAGAATGCAAGCAGGGTATTTCATTGGCCCAAATAACTGCATTTTGCACTTTGCCTTTCTATACAACTAAAAATCACACAAATGTACATTTGCAGACCACTTGACTTTCCTGTGTGGGGGGAAATGGATGTGAGAAGTGAATGAAGGTATGATAGCAGACCTTTAGTGGTGTAAGCAAGTTTAACCAGCAATTCCAAATAATGAATTTGATAAAAGTGAGGCCTGGGTTTACTGGTTTGAGGGAAAGCTCTGCCAGGCATAACTCTCTACAGGATCTTTGCAGCTAAAGGTTTTTAAAATGGTCAATTACCCAAAGTAACTCCAAAAAGGAAAGAAACATCAGGTCAAAGACAAGCAGACTTTAGAGTAAACCAATTATTTCTTTATTAGGAGACAGAAAAAGATCACAGCAGACATTCTGTTTCTCAAATGAAAAAGACAGGTGCTTAAAAACTCCTACTGTTGACCAATCTAAGGAGACCATGAGTGGTACAACTAAAGGGGTCTCAGACAAAGACACAGACATATTTTCTCACACTCTGATATGAAGAGAAATTCTGGATGAAAAGGATGAGAGATTTCTGCTGTCTTTGCTTCTGTGGAAAATGTGGAAGATCTCTCTAGAATGCCTTATAGAAGGTCTCTCTGGAATCTCTTTGGATTGTGTGGGGTCTCTTTTCTCTGGGATCTCTCTGGAATCTATGGGGCTTCTCTGGAATCTGGTGGAAGATTTTTCTAGGATCTTACAGTGTGCTGGAGGGTTTTTTCTGTCTTTGCTTTGCTCCTCTGTCTATATTTAACCTGTTCCTAACTTGGAGGCTGTAACCTGTCCTGGAGGGAAGAAAATACATCTGGGTGGAGCAAAACATGATCTTAATGTTATTCTGTGGGGAGTTCAAATGAAAAGGCTACTTTGTGCTTGATCAGAAAAAAAGGGTCGGTATGCAAAGGGCAGGTATGAATATGACATCTGTCAACCTGTGGTAATGATTCCTAACTGATCCTCTTTTTAGACAATAAGGTTGCAACATATTCAAAGAAATCAGTCAAGTGCATAGTGTACCATTCTGAACTAGTTTGACAAGATGTACCATCTGTTAAGTGTAAACAAGATAGTTAAGCACTAATTACTCTCTTGAATGCAACAATGAGACCATTTTCTTGTCAGTAGTAGTATTTTATTTATTTATTTGTCGTGTCAGAACAACCAGTCTAACAGAACAAAGCAAACAAACAGAAAAATACACAACTTGTGAGTTTGGTAGCTGGTTAAATGTCCTTTGACCAGAATCTGGCCACTTCGAGTGCTTCCGGTGTTGCTGCAAGAAGGTCCAGCATGCAAGTCAGTAGTAGTGAGGTGATTACACAGGAAAATTCTAGTTTGCATTAGAATGGGGCCTGTCTTCTTTCAAAATGGCCAAGTATCCAGGAGATCATTTCCCCCATCTGACCCCCATTATACTATAACATCATACTATAACAGGAGGCATCTCTTGCTTGTCAGTCATATTTATCAAGCATAGCTCATAGCAAGCTGGTTTGCAGGCTTGAGGGTTCCTTCAGCTTTGTGTCTCAAGCTAATTTTTCAAGCGGATAACAAGGATGTGGGATGGCAGCCCGGACAATTAGTTTCAAGGCACTTTTAGTTTTTAATCACGTCACACTCTCTATCATCTTCAGAGGCGCATAGAGTGGCAGCTGTAATTCTGTGTGATTTACTCACTACCATAGATCTGAAACTCATTCAGTTCCTCAGGGTTGTAGCAAATCTTGATGCAATGGGACAAAGGAGGAATAAATGACACTGGGACAAAATGAAAGGAAAATACAGCAGGCAATAGATTTTGTTGTAAACTGATGCCCTGAGACCCATCACAGAGGAGCAGCTGTTGTGTGATGCATTATTACTTTTGGCAGTGCCAGGAGGATTTGCCATTAATTTGGAAAGAAAGTTTAGCATGGCTGGGAAGCAACTTACACAAGAGAAAAAGCACAGTTGATGAGAGATGCATTATTTTGTGTTTTGTTTTAATTTTTGGCATAGTGTATCCTGGCACTAGCAAATGACTTCTATGTAGTTTGGGCAAAATTTATTAATTATTTATTGCATTTCTATACCGCTTTTCTCATTCCCAGGAGGGACTTTCCTGCCATTTCTTTCTTTATTTTTTTAACTGAAATATCTATGCCTCATCTTTCCCAGAGTTTAGAGCAACATTTGAAAAAGTGGAAACAATCTATACAAATTATTTTCAAAACCAAAAAGAAGTGGATACAGAAAGGTATCTGTGGGATAGCTTCCAAACATTTAACTTTTTTTCATTCAGAGGCCTTCATGAACATGTAGACAAAGAAGTAAATCTTTTCCTTCTCTGCTTTTGACTTCCTGAAGTGCAAGAGCACAAGGAAGGAACCCATGACAACTATCAATGAGTGAATGGGAAGTCCAAAGCCAAGTACAGTTACTCCTATTCTATCACATATGCAACACAAATCAAATATAAAGCACAATACAATGCTTTTTTTTAGTATGGGTAGTGTGTACTGTGCATGGGTCAATGTTGTGTAGAGATTGGACTGTTAGGCCAGGACTTTGGGAGAGTAGTTTTCCAGTTCATGCTTCACTATGTAAACTCACTGGGTGATCTTGGACAAGTCACAGTTTCTCAGGAAGACAATGGCAAACCTCTGAATAATTTTCTCTAAGAAACCGCTGAGATAGGGTGTCCATAAATTAGGGTCCTTTTGAAGAAACATAACAATGTACAGGGATGTACCTATTGAGGGGACACTTCCCTCCCCAATACAAATTCTGTTCCCCAAATGAAATTTTACTTCTGTCACCACATTTCTAGCATTTCAGAAGCTCAAACACAGAGAAATGTTTGCACCTATAACTTTTATATTTGCTATGTTCACATCTTTGTCTTCCTCCCCCACCCCTGAATGCCTAAATTGTTTTTTATTATTCAGTTGAAAATTTAAGTTATTGGAATTCTAAAAAAAAAAGAGGGGGGGAGAACCAAAAATGGGGTGGAGTGGAGGCAGAATTCTTACTAGAAATACAATGCTGTGTTCCCCACAAACACACACACTATGCCACTTTTCTTAACCCCTAAGGGGACTTCAAAGCAGTTTTCAAAATAATAAATGGCAAAGATTCAGTGCCTCACATTCATATAAACCAATAGAACTTCCAATTAGAGATTTCTTCCCAACTCAGCACAGAGATTTACTTACTAGAAGTATCAGTCAGTTTTCCTCTTTGCAGATTCAACAATTTATTGGAACTCTGGCTGGCTGCTGCTACAGAGGGACAAATCTCTCCCTATCCTGACTGGGGCTTTCGGATGCTGAGAAATGTAGTTTAGGACAGGGCCTTTTGAATTATCTGGCGTAATAGGGCTCATCACCTTCCCAAACTACATTTTCCGAAATTATGTGCTTTCTCAGTCTCTTTCCTAGACTTCTTTCTCCCTGCTGCTTCCTCTCCTAATGGCAGGAGGCCATTAATTTAAAGAGGAAAGACAGCCCTTTTGGCTTTGCTTGTTTTTACTGAAAATGAAACTGACTTTGGGAGGTTTCTGAGATGTACAAAATTCAAATGAAAAAGTATTGAGTAAGTTTCAATTCTTAAGTTTTTGTTTTGGGCCATGCCCACACATTAGATCACAAGTATGAATTTAACTAATTTGATATGATTTATGATGACTAACAAAAAATTGTACACCCCTAGTAAATCATCAGACCTATACCCTGCTGCCAGCTCCAAGACTCAGTAAACTGGAGGTGAAATTTAGGAAGACACAGAAATGGAATGCTTTCTATTGCTGACACTCTCTTATATTTTAGCTTTGGCTTATGGCATCATTTGCAAAAGGTAAAAAAAGAAAATCCCAACCCAATCAATTGGCCTGGTTTTCCTTTTCTTATGTGCAATTTATTTATAGGTTAAAGAAACTTGCTTGAGTGTGTAGGTCTGAGTAAATCTCAAGAGCCATGAACAGCACCACTTCTGCTTGTACTGTCTAACTTTACTATTAACCCACAAAGTCTGTAAGAGATACTTGTCCTTTGTGAGTATTAAGAAAGCTTGAATAAGATCATTATGGCCATTTGTTTTAAAAAAAAGTCTGAATTAGGTTTCTCCTGCTTGTGAGAGGGAAATACGCAAAGCCTTTTTCATCTTAGCTAATGACAAGGAAGATTTAACTATTGTAACTTAAGGGGTTTGTTTTCTTTTGTGTAAACTAGTAGGTACCAGATTCCACCTGAATGAGATGAATAAGACAACTGCTTGCTGAATTTGTCCCTGTCTCAGCACTTTCTCTCCTTCAAGAATTAAGCTGGCATAAACCTAATTTTGCAATGAGAAAAAGTGTATTTAAAGTTTGTTTGTAAAATCTCCCATTGTGACTTTTCTCTTCAGTGCAAAACAAATGAACACATTTATCAGAAGTACTGAGCTATTATAAAATGAAAGTGTGAATTTTATCCTCTTGCCTCCACCACCTCCTTGTTAATTTGGGAAACTGCATACTTTCTTGATGCTTAATATCAAAATGCAGCTGACCTAAAGTGGGATTTATTTATGAACAAGCATCAGCACCCAAAATACTTCCCATCTTTCCAAGATTCTTTCCTCATTCTATAGATTCATGTTTCAAGAAGTTCCCCTTTCTTAAAAAACATCCTTATTCTATCAGTTTATCACTGAATGCATATTTATTTATTTATTTATTTATTTATTTATTTACTTCGCTTATATACCGCTGTTCTCAGCCCGGGGGCGACTCACAGCGGTGTACAACATAGGAAGAACAAAATTCAAGACACAGTATAAAATAATTCACAATCCAGCATTATACAAAAAACATCGTCATTACTACGAAAACCATTCCGCGTCGTCTCATCGTCCAAACCACAATCCATGGGGAAATCTGAAAATTAGAAGTGGGTGTGTTCACATGTGTGGACAAAGCAAAGGACCTTATATGAAGGAAATATTGATAGGAAGATCTGTAAGATAGAAGTCCTTGCTTAGCTTTTTTTACATTCCCTTTCCCTACTCCATCCACTCTTTCTTTGCTATTATAGCTTCATCGTGTGCAATGTCAAGGAAGGCTCTCTTGACTATTTTCTTCACTTCAGTCACAAATGACGACATTTGTCATAATGCAGCCTGCAGAGGGAGTTAGATATAGAAAGGCCCGTGACTTCAAAAGATGGGATCCCTCCCTGAATCTGAGAAGTTGGTGGCAGATGCAACTGATGAGGAATCCCAGCAAGATGGGCCTGCCCAGGGGGGACATTGAGGAGACACCCCATTATTTGTGGAGTGTTGTTAGGAAAAAACAAAGGAGCCACATCCTCATAAATAAGAAACTTTGAGCATTTGTGGATTAAGCATATCAAGGTCAGGTAGCTTTAAAACCCAGAGCAGCTGTTTGCTGTTTGCAAGCACATGCTCTCCCTAGCTTTTGTGCACTTCCCACTGGTGGATTTATTTGCATTCTTGACCTAGCTTAAGTTTCATGTCTGCTTATCTTTCTGTTTTGACTCTCATTATCATAACTACTGACTTCACATAATGGATTTTGGAACAGTTGAAAACTCCCTTTGACTTTGATAAACTCCCTTGATTGTTGTTACTCCCTACTACAGCCTGCTTCTACTGACACTTTTTGCCTGTAGGTATTTGAATAAAAACATCAGACTGGTGACTTTCATGTCAATCGAATGGCAAATTTGGTCTGAAGGTTAAAGGGGCCATCTCAAGTGTTGAACCTAGTGGATTTAGCTCACTAACATGAAAGTCACCAGCTGTTGCTGAAAATGATATCTTCCTCATTAAGACAGCCTTCATCCAAGCCCCCACTGCTGTCACTATGACACTTCAGCTTGCATGGTTAGAAGATGACTGTGTTATATTTCAGGGAAAATAATGGGATGCTTTGAATTCCTTCTGCCTATCTGTGGAATCCCTGTTCATAAAGGAGACTATGCTTTTATAAATACATTTCCTCCCTTGGGTATATATTTGTCTTTTACCTGTACTTCTTCATTTGTGTTGGGATTTGTTTTTACCCATCATCTCTTATTTTGCTTTGCTAAAACCTCTGTTTGTGCATTCTTTGCATGGTAACAGATCGCAGCCCAACCATCACTCCTATTTCAGTCAGCTCTTCATATCCTTGGATTCTGCATCCATGATTTGAATAATTGTGGCACAAAAATATTCAGAGAACCTAGTAGGATATGCTCAGACATCAGGGTGGTGCTTAGAGGGGAAATAACATGTATTGATTTTTACATGTGCCGAGCACTACACTGATGTGTGGGCATATTTACTATAGCCTGCTGCCATTTCACAGATCTTCAGCCATTCTCCAGCTTAGGTTTGAGTTGTTTACTATTTTATGTAAGAGTTGCTTTTTACTATGCCATTGCATGTAATCGGACTTTGGCACCCAGTGGTTTCGATATCAACCGCAGGTCTGGAACTAAACTCTCAGTAGATACCAACAGCTCACTGTATTGCTCTCCAGAGTTCTGTTGCAGTAATCCATTGGCTGAGGGCAGAAGGGAACATACTTTAAAGTTATTTTAAATTGGACACATCCTAGGGCTTCAGTGTCTTTCAGTCTGGCCATGTATTTCCCTTCTTCGCCCACCCACCATACCCCCATAATCCAGGTTGTTCGGAGGACAGGTTGCCCCTTGCCTCTTCTACCTTTTCCTGCTCTGTTCTTTGCAGATCCTCTTGAGATTTTAATTTGAGGATATTATCACAATGGCTTTAGCATAGTGTAGAGATGGGGTGCTGCTTTCCTCAAGGCACCAAATGGTTTCCTTGTCCATTATGCAACAATGCAGTTCACTGATGAGACGCTTTTAGGGGCCAAGAGATCATGGACAATGACAACTATCAACATGAATAGAAAACCATCAGAGGCTTATGGAGGTGGCACATTACATTGAGCTTTCTGATTTCCCTCCTCTGCACTTTGAATGGAAGGCTTCTCGGTGTTTTCTTTTTTTTTTTTTTTTTTTTTTTTAATATTTTTTATTGAAACGGTTTTTTAATAACTTACAATACAAAAATAGTGGGGGGGGGAAGAGAAAGAGGGGTGGGCTTTTTTACAAATTGTATAAAAAAGGGAAGTTAGGGTTGGGAAGGGAGGGTAAAAGGGGGGTGGGGGAAAAGGGGGAAGGAGAGGGGGGGGGATGGAATGGGGGGGTGGAATGGGGGGGGGGGTGGGGGGTGGACTTCCTCGTCCACCTTCTCCGCTTGCGATGTCAAATTTATTTTATTTATTCTTCTGTTTTGTCGTCTATCTCTTTGCGTTTTTGGTTGTTTCTTATTTTGAGTGTCCTCTCTTCTCGTTTAATTCTTAATCTGGACCTCCTTCTAGTATTGGAGGAGGTCATTTAGAGGGTTCCAGTCTGTCCTCTTCAGAGGGCGACCATTCGATTCCTTCAATGCGTATGTCAAACTATCCATTTCCCTAATATCCATTATCTTGTTTATCCAATCTTGCTCAGATGGGATTTCTTTGGATTTCCATTTACTGGCGTAAACTATTCTAGCCGCCGTAGTTAAATAGGTGAGTAGTTTATCTTCGTTTGTGCCTAGTTCCCATTCTTCTTTAAAGATACCCAGTAGGTAGCATTCTGCTCTATCCTTAATCTTGATTTTGAAGATTTTTTCGCAGATTTTATTAATCTTTCTCCAATATTTCTGCGCCAGGGGGCACGACCACCATTGGTGGAAAAAGGTGCCCACCTGGTTTGCACACTTCCAACATTTGTTGTTGGCTGATTTGTACATTTGACCTATTCTTTGGGGCGTCATATACCAACGGTGGAACATTTTGTACCAGTTCTCCTTTAGTACAATCGTGTAGGTGTATTTGATCTTTTTCTTCCATATTTGTTCCCACTCTTCCAGTCTTATTGGCCTTCGGATGTTTCTCGCCCATTTTATCATACATTCTTTCACCTGTTCCTGTTCTGTTTCTCTTTCCAGTAGGATGTCATATATTGAAGTTATGTTTTTTTTCTCCTTCCTCAGAGCTTTTTCCCAAAAAATGTCTTTTTCCATGAAGCCATCTTTTTGATCTTTATTAAAATGTTCCCTTAGCTGGAAGTAGTGTAGCCATGAGAACGGTGGAAACTCTTTGGCCAGTTCTTCCCTCGATTTTAGTTGGAGGGAGCCCTCTTTCTTCTTTGTTGAGTTCTTATAGGTGGGCCAGGTTCTCCAACCTAACAGCCTTCTTTGCTCCCCTTCTAGTGGAGAGAGCCACAATGGTGTTTGACTTGGGTATAGTTTTCTTTTATATTTGTTCCACGTTCTCAATAGAGGTCTTCTTAGTACATGGTTGTTGAAATTTTTTCCCTTCCTACTTTGATCATGCCATAGGTAGGCATGCCAGCCTTTCCGCAGGTTGAACCCTTCTAGCGTTAGTATTTTGTTCTTCTCTAGGAGGATCCAATCCTTGATCCAGGTCAAGGCGCAGGCGTCATGGTAGAGGGCCAAGTCCGGTAATCCTAGGCCTCCTCTCTTTGTTGCATCCACCATGTGTATGTGCTTGATCCTGGGTTTTTTTCCACTCCAGATAAATGTTCTTATTATTTTATTCCAGTTCTTAAATGGAGCTTTATTTTGTACGATCGGAAGGTTTTGGAAGAGAAAGAGAGCTCGAGGTAGAATATTCATTTTAATTATTGCTATTTTTCCCAGAAGAGATGTTTTTAACTTGGACCAGTTATTCAGATCCTCTTTAATTTTTTTCCAGACTGGCTCATAGTTATTCTTGAAGAGCTGGGAGTTGTTGGCTGAGATGTTTATGCCTAGATATCTTAGTTTTGAGGTTATGGGCATGCCTGTCAGAAGTCGAAGTTTTTCCTGGTTTTCTTTTGTTATATTTTTTGGTAAGATCTTAGACTTCTCCTTGTTAATCTTAAAGCCTGCTAGGGAGCCATACGCCTCTAGTTTTGAGAGCCATTTATGGGCCTGTTTTCTTGGATCTTCTATGACGCATATCAAGTCGTCTGCGAAGGCTCGGAATTTCAGTGCATCTTTACTGACGCTTAGTGGTGGGATGGATTTATCGGATCTGAGGTCTCTTAATAAGATTTCTAGCGATAGGATGAAAATAAGAGGGGAAAGTGGGCAGCCCTGCCTTGTGCCTTTCTCTATATTTATTCTTTTAGAAGGGCAGCCGTTTATCCATAGGATGGCATATTGTTCCTTGTAGATAGCTTTTATGGCGTTGATGAAATTATGCCCAAAATCCATTTCTTCTAAGATCGATAAGAAGAATTCCCATCTCGTGTTATCAAACGCCTTCTCGGCGTCAACCGCTACGAATGCTACTTCGCTCTGATGGTGGTAATCGTAGTATTCAATTAGATCCAAGATGTTTCTTATATTTTCGTTCATTAGTCTCCCTGGGAGGAAACCTGTTTGTTCTTCGCCTATCCATTTAGATAGATAGGACTTCAATCTCTCACTTAATATTGATGTAAATATTTTGTAATCTTGATTAAGTAGAGAGATGGGTCTGTAGTTCTTCACTCCCGCTGCGTCAGTATTTTCTTTATGTAAAACCGTTATCATGGCTTCTTTCCAAGAATCTGGGACCGACTTTCCTGATAAAGCTTCATTCATAATTCTCTTCAAGTAAGGTATGATTACCTCACCGAAGGTCTTATAATAGGTGGCCGTGTATCCATCTGGGCCCGGAGCTTTTGATGGCTTTTGTTTTTTGATCGCTTTTCTTATCTCTGCCTCTGTTATCTCCTTGTTTAGAAGGTCTCTATCTTGGTCTGAGATCTTCCCGAGTTTCTGGTTCCCGAGGTAGGTCATAATTTCCTCTTTCTTATTTTGCTTCTCGGCATATAGTTCTTCATAATAATTACTGAATTCTTGTAGTATGTCATTGTCGGTAGTTACGTCTTTCTTGCTGGTGGAAATTTTCACAATGTGACTACTTTGTTTTTTCTTCCTTATCTTTCGCGCCAGCCATCTTCCAGGCTTGTTGGCCTGTTGGAATTCTTTCTGTCTTATATATTTTAGTTGTTTCTCCATCTCTTCGGTTTCTAAGATGTTTCTCTGTTTTCGTAGTTCGTCCAATTCCTTTTTTATCTTCTTATTTTCGACATTTCTTTTGAATTTTAGTTCTGCTGTCTCGAGTGCTTTCTTCAGATCCTCAAGCTTTTGTTTTTTCAGTTTATTCTTTTTGGCTTTTTGTTTTATAAAGTGGCCCCTCATAACTGCTTTTCCTGCATCCCATAGGGTTTTCATCGAGATGTTTCCTGTATTATTGAGTTCAAAATACTCTTTCAAGAGGTCTGAGTTGGATTTTATATCTATTTCATCTTTAAGGAGGTTATCGTCCAGACGCCACCTAAAGAAGTCTTTTCTCTGATTAAGTGTCATTTCTAGCACGCAATGATCTGACAAGTCTCTCGGGAGTATTTTAATTTTTGATATTTGGGTATTGATGGATTTTGAAGACCAGATCATGTCTATTCGGGACCAGCTATTATGTCTTCCCGAATAGAAGGTGAAGTCCCTACTCTCCTTATTTAGTGTGCGCCATGAGTCCTCCAGGTCCCACTCTTCTTTCAGTCTAATGAATTTCTGAGGGAGCGTATTCGTTTTTTCTCTTTGGTTTCTGGCTACCCCCCTGGACTTGTCACATTTGCTATCTAGCACTCCGTTGAAGTCCCCCATCACTATTAAATGGTCGAATTGGGTTTCTTGGATTTTATCATTTAAATCTGAGATAAATTTGGTTTTTGGTCCATTAGGTGCGTAAAGGTTACATATTAAAATAGTTTTTAGTCCTTGTTTAATGGTTATACCAATAACTCTTCCCTCTATATCTTTGAACGCCCATTCCGGTGATAATTTCTCTTTGGCGTATATTATGACCCCTCTTTTCTTTTCTATTGCTAGAGAATAAAATTCCCGGCCTATTTCTTTATTAATTAAATGGGATGAGTGTTTTTGCGCTATATGGGTTTCCTGCAGGGCCACCAGATCGTAATTTCCCTTCTTAATTTTACAGAATAATTTTTTCCTTTTGGAGGGCGAATTAAGACCATTGATGTTGTTGCAAAAAATCTTTATTTGTTTCTTATATACAGTCGTTTCCTCCATTTAGGTTATCTTTATTATAGTCCTTTTTGTCTTGTCCATTGTCTTTTTCTGGGTGCCTGAGGTGAGTTTCTTTCGGTTTATATTTTTGTTGTTGTCTGTCGTATTCTGGTGAGCTGAAGCGTCTCTTTTTCTGCCTTCCTCCTAGTAGTCTCTCGTCGGTTGGCCAGATTCCTTGGTCTTTTCTGAGAGTTTCGTATAGCTCTTCTGCTTTCTCTTCATTAGTTATCTGGTGTTTTTTCTCTTTAAACGTCACTGTCATGCCTTCCGGTACTTCCCATCTAAATCTTATACCCGCTTTTTTAAGAGCTTCTGACAGAAAGAAGTATTTTCTTCTTTTCGATAATATTGATTGAGGGAATTCTTTCATGATGACTACTTTATTGTCTTTATAGAAGGGTGGCGAGTTGTTGTTAATTTTTAAAATTTCGTCCCGAGTTTTCTTCCTGGTGAAATGTACGATTGTGTCTCTGGGGGTTTTGTTTTTTTTCGAGAAGTTCGTCGAAATCCTGTAAATTCTGTCTAGGTCTGGTTCTACTTCTTTTTGTTCTTTGTTAAGCATTTTTGCCGTCAGGTCAATGATTATTTGTCTCAAATCTTCCTCCGGACCTTCTATAATGTTTCTATATCTTAATTGGCATTCCAAGTCTTTCATCTCCAGTTTTTCTTGGGTTTCTTTAGATCTTGCCAATTCTTGCTCTAATTTCTTAACCTTCGTGTCGAGATTTTTTTGGTCTTCTTCCGATTTTTTCTTTTCTTCCTTGATTATTTTTAGATCATTAGCCATATTATTCATGTCTTCTTTTATTGAGTTGACTTCTGAGGTTATTTCTTTTCTTAGAGATTTTAGTTCTTCTTGGAGGTTTTTCTGTTGGGTTTCTTGGTTTGTTTCTATCCTTTTAAGGTCGGCCTGGATCTCATTTTGTTTCTCTGCTATCTTCAGGATTTCTTTTAGAATCTCCTTGTTGATTGGATCTTCTGTCGTAGAGCCCTTTCTAGCTTGCGTTTTAGTATCTTTTGTTTCTTTAGCCTCCTTGGTATCTTTAGACTCTTTCTCATTTTTGTCAAGTTTCTCCAGTTTAGCTTTGGGAGTCGTCATTTTAGATTAACAAAAATCAGCAGATGAGCTTGGTTACAGTTTAAAAAGTTTAGGATTAGTAGAGATGTGGCCCTAAGTCTGGCCTCGACTTTGATTGAGTCTATCTCAGTTTTCCTGGTACTTTCCTGGTACACTATTTCAGCTTCTGTAGTTGAGCTGTTGAGAGCCTCTCCCAAACGATGTCAAAGATCTCTATATATCTGTGTAAGGGCCGAAGGACGGCTCACTTGAGGGGAGGGGAGGGGAGTGGGGGAGGGAAGATATTCGTCGGTATCGGGGTTGTAGAGAGGGGGTGGGTGGGTTTTGTTAGGAGCAGCAGGCGTAGAAAAAGGGAGATTATTTGTGTGGAGAGTTACTGGGTCACTATAGTTCCAATCGTTTTTTCTCTCTTTCTGTTTGGTCTTGTTCTTTTGTGTTTTTTTTGGGGGGGGGGCTACAGGGTCTCAGCGTGCCCGTGTGGGAATTGAGGGGGGGTGGGGGGAAGCAGAGAGAGGTGGGGGGCAAGCTTCTCCGAGTGCTCGCCTTTCCCTGTGCTTGGGTCTCTTCCCTTTATGCTTCGCCCCTTGCGTTCTTTTCCTCTGTTCCTCTGTTCCTTCCGCACCTCCCTTCCCCTCTTCAGACCCTTTCTATCTTTCTTAGCCTTCCTCCCCTCTCACCTTCTTTCGTCGTGTTGTTTAGATGTCTGAAGCTTGCTCCTCTTCTTTTCTTCTCTCCCTATATTCTCCTGGGTAAGCTCTTTTGAGGGAGGCCGAATCTTCCCTCTTTTTCCTCCTCGGTTTCCCCCTTTCACTCACTCCTCCAATCACCCTGCTGTAGTGGTTTGGATTCCTTCTTCCTTCGCAGGGGTTTTCAACGTCCCCTTTTCTCTCCTCTCTTTCTCCTCTTCCCTTTCGGCGAGGGGCAGCCTGGCAAGCGGCTCCCCGTGTCTTCCCCGTCTTCTCGCGTCTTCTCGCGAGGCAGCGCCTTCTCGCGAGGCAGCGCGCGGTCACGCTGCTTTCCCCCCGCTCTCCTCCTCGATGCCTCTCCGAGTAGGAGGCCCGCTACAGCTGTGTCTCCAGGGATGTCGAGCCTGGCTCTATCTGTAAGTTGCCGGAGGGTTTGATTAACCCCTTCTGTTCTGTTGCGTAAGTGATAGTTATAGGTATTAGTTGGATATTAGTTGGATGTTATAGTTAATTTAGCTGTTTGTCGGCGTCCTTGTAGTTTAATGTAGTTCTTGAGTTCCCTCCTCCCGGTTTCCTTGTGTGGAGGGGAGAGGGTGGTGGGGGAGAAAGAGCAGCTTTCTGGCACGGCGCTAAATTTCTTTGTTCAAGATATAATATATAAAATGAGTTTAAGTGTCTTCGCCATTCTCTTTTCTACTCTTTTCTACTCAGAGTCATATTGGATAGTGACTTTCCTCTTTGGCTGAGAGGAGTGGTAGAATCAATATTAGGTTTTTAGTTTAGTTTAAAGCACCCTTCCTAAGAGATAGACCCGCCACGGAGTGGTGGGAAGTGGTGGAAAGTTTAATAAAAGAAACTTACGTTTCTTCTTAGGCAGCTCTATTCGTCGCCTTTTCTTCTTATGTAGATTCTTTTCAATATAGCGAAAGAGCCGGGCCGCAGTTGTTACCAGGCTTCCAGCCTGGCTTCCCTTCCTTCGACTTGCCTTGCCTCGCCTTTGCTTACCCTCCGACCCCCACCCTTGAGGGGAGGGGGTTCTTGGGGTCTGCAATGTGCCTTCGGCTTTAGCGACCCCCACCAACTTCCTCTGCTGGGGGGGTTGTGGACGTACACTCGCCCATTAGTCGAATTAGGAAGGTTGACGCTGAGGAGCTCCTACTGCGTCCTGCCTGCCGCCATCACAGCTCCCCGGAAGTCTCGGTGTTTTCAAAGAGATTTTTTGTTGTTATTGTAACATGTCGATGCCTTAGAAATGAGCAGGCTCTAATTTCTTTTTTAAAAAGCTGTCAGTGCATGTGGTGAGCAAGAGGTTGAAAGAATAACCATTTAGACTCAATGAGCAGCAGAATAAGGCCAGCTACTGCTGTTACAAATCTTATTAATGCAATTGAAATCATATAGTGTTAAAAACCCACTGCAACGTTTATTTTACTTGGTAGTTAAATTGTAGTGGAGTACGCTCACAGAAGATTGAGTAATATTTTTCTTGAAAGCTTAATATTTTCTGACCAGTGCCTGAAAGCAGATGTAATATACGATCCTATAGAAGAACTTAGCATCTTATATATAATACATGGCCAGGATTAACTTGGGTATTTTTATGTTGCAAAAGGGCTTAATTATAGATAAATGTACAGATTCTGTAGTGTCTGTGTGTGTGCCCTAATTTGATAACAAGCATAAGAGCTGAGGATGAAATGCATTTTCTAGGTAATCACCACAATAAAAATCACTTAGGTATACCAGGGCTATTAGGATGAACAATGAGGCAATTTCTGGCATCATATTATAAAATGTGTACAGCACTAAAGCCTTGAATTGAATGGTTATATTAGAAACTACTTCGGATAATTTTGTTTACAATGGGCAAGAACAATTGAAGCATGTGCATTCTAGCTCTAAGTGCTTTAATTTCTAACTTACTTGAATGGTCAAAATTATCTTATTCAGCAACACATATTGTGCATGCATGTGTGCACACATGTGCTGAGGAGGAAACTCATGGTTTGTTTAATCTATAGCAAGGATAGGAATAGGATAGGAATGTTGTGATCTATGAAAGATTAGCAAACCACCTCTGCATATTCATTGGTTAATTAAATTCTATCAAATTCATGGGGTCATCAAGGCTACTTAAAGGCACATATACAGACATTTTGGATTGCAACTTCCTGCATTCCTACCATTGACTATCTGCCTAGAGCTGCTAGAAATCTGCAGGGTTGTATCATTCTACCACCACCACCACTGAGGTGTAGCTTAAACATATCAGTTTCTAGAGTTGTAACCAAGTTTTCTTATTCCTTGGCTCAGAATGAAACCTCAGAGTATTTGTCTTAAAATCAAAGTAAGCCTTAAGATTCCCTGTATTTTTCTCTGGCTTGCAATTTATTTTCATATGGAAATGTTTGTCTGTTGGCTGCTTCAGATGGTCTATTGATGGGTACAATAATGACCTCATCAGACAGGATGCTTTCAGCAGCATCGACCAGTTGACCTTCCCTTTTGTGATGGAGCCCACTGGCCTCCATCCCATGATGTAAAGCCACTTCCATTGGGACTCTATTGTCAAAGGGAAGGTAAACCCATGTATGCTGCCACTGTGGCGACACAGAAAGCTTCCTGTGTTTAATTGAGATCAATGGAAGAAGCCGAGTGGCCAAAACTCCTCCCCATGGGATAGGGCAATGTATTTACCATGCCCCCTGATGGGCAGTGTCGGAGTCACCACAGTGCATGGTGATTCCAGTGTCCTGTCTGATGAGGTCATAAGGCAAGGACAGAAAAGGGATTATATCTGACCTCCCTGCTGATACAGCCATCACCAACTCCCACACAACAGAATAAGAAGGGGCAAAGAAGGGAATGTGAACCTCCACAAAGGAAGAGGACTGCAGACTCAAGAGAACAGGCAATTGCAAAAAAAAAAAAATGGGAGGAAGGATGCTTTCTCTGTTCCCTGTCTAAATGGAGCCTGGAGGCCCTTCCCTATCTCTATTTTGGCATTCAGTGCACATTTGAGTGTGATATTGATAGGCATTTGACAAGCTTTGAATTTGAAAGGAAGTGCACTGGAGTTTACAAAATGTTTTTAAAAATCCTATCATCTTAAAGCATTGCATCTTGATATCATGACCTATCTGTTTTGGCTTTCCTTTGCTTGTTGAGAAAACATGCAGGAGCACAGAATTAGTTGTTTTTATAAATGCTCTCCATTTCATCGAATACCTTCAGCCATGTTTCCTTATTGCACTAAACCGGAGGGGGTCAATTGGCCATTTAGGAGAGGTTGCGAGACTGCCTCCTTTGGCCCTATCCCCTCTGCCTCATCAGAATGGCTGCCAGTGGCACGAGCCAGGCAAGAGGCTCCCCACAGGGCCCAGGCCCTGTCTTAGAGCCTAGGTTGACTGACTCTCACTCTTCACTGGGCTTGGCGGTGACACGAACCGTGTGAAAAGCTCTCCTCACAGGGTCCTGCAACTCCCAAAAGTCTGGGTCTATTTTTCCCAAAGGTGTCCAGTATTTTCTGTTGGCCATGGGAGTTCTGTATGCCAAGTTTGGCCCAGGACTGTAATTTATGGGGGTCTCAGACATCTGTGGAAGTCAGAGCTGAATCAGTTGAAGGTACTGCAAATCCCATCATCCATTGTCCATACTCCCCCAGACATATTATCTTTGTGATTAATCATTATGCTTTAATATGTTCAATTTGTAACAATGAAAACACATCCTGCATATCAGATATTTACATTATGATTCATAACAGCAGTAAAATTACAGTTATAAATGGCAACAAAATAATTTTATGATTGGGAATCACCACAACAAGAAGAACTATATTTAAGGGTCACGGCATTAGAAAGGTATATCTTTCATCTAAGATGTAATTTTGGATGAACGGGCAGATCTGGCGTGCATCACAGAGACCTGGTTGGACGAAGCTGGAGGAGTAAATTTGACCCAGCTTTGTCCACCAGGGTTCTCTGTGCAGCACCAGTCGAGACCCGGAGGGCGGGGAGGCGGAGTTGCAGTGGTCTATAAAAATACAATCCCTCTGACCAGAGGCCCCATCCCACAGTCAACTAATTTTGAATGTGTCCACCTGAGGGTGGGTGACCGGGACAGAATAGGGATTCTGTTAGTGTACCGCCCACCTCGCTGCACTACGGTCTCCCTACCTGAGCTAGCAGGGGTGGTCTCGAGCCTGGCATTGGAGTCCCAACGGCTCCTTGTGCTGGGGGACTTCAATGTACACGCCGAGACTACCCTAGTAGGAGCAGCTCAGGACTTCATGTCTTCCATGGCAACCATGGGGCTGTCCCAACGGGTATCTGGCCCCACCCACTGTGCTGGACACACATTGGATATGGTTTTCTGTCAGGGATGGGAGCTAGGTGGCGGTGTTGAGGAGTTGTCCATCTCTCAGTTGCCATGGACCGACCACCATCTGGTCAAATTTAGACTTACTGTACCTCCTAACCTCTGCAGAGGTGGGGGACCCATTAAGTTGGTCCGCCCCAAGAGGCTTATGGATCCGAATGGATTCCTGACGGCTCTTGGGGAGTTTCCCGCCGCCTCGGTTGGTAATTCTGTTGATGCCCTGGTCTCTCTCTGGAACAGGGAGATGACTAGGGCAATAGACACGATCGCTCCAGAACGTCCCCTCTCGAGTAACCGAGCTAAACCAGCTCCTTGGTTTAACGAGGAGTTGGCAGTGATGAAGTGAAAGAAGAGGGAACTAGAGAGCGTGTGGCATTCAGATCCGAGTGAGCCAAACCGAACACGGTTTGTGTCCTTTTTAAGGGCATGTGCCACGGCAATAAAGGCCGTGAAGAAATCTTTCTTCGCGGCCACTATTGCGTCTGCAAAGAACCATCCGGCTGAGCTGTTTCGAGTTGTCAGAGGCCTTTTAAATCCCGTCCCCCAAGACGGGAGCCCTGACAACCCGGCAGCCCGCTGTGATGCTTTTGCTCAGTTCTTTGCAGACAAAGTCGCTTTGATCCGTTCTGGTCTGGACACCATATTAACGGCAGTAGATGAGGATGTAGCTGGAGCATCTGCTTGTCTGGTTTTATTGGATTCATTTCAATTGGTGAAGCCTGAGGATGTGGACAAGATACTTGGAGGAATGAGGCCTACCACATGTATCCTGGACCCCTGTCCATCCTGGCTTGTAAAGGAAGCCAGAGGGGGATTGGCCAAGTGGGTGAAGGTGGTGGTTAATGCCTCCCTTCGGGAAGGCATTATTCCAGCGAGCTTAAAACAAGCTATAATAAAACCGCTGTTGAAAAAACCATCACTGGACCCCACTCAATTCAACAACTATCGGCCAGTTTCCAATCTCCCCTTTGTGGGCAAAGTCTTGGAACGTGTGGTGGCCTCACAACTCCAGGTATTCTTGGTAGACACGGATTATCTAGATCCGGCACAGTCTGGCTTTAGGCCGGGACATGGTACCGAGACAGCCTTGGTCGCCTTAGTGGATGATCTGCGCCGGGAGCTCGACATGGGGAGTGTGTCCCTGTTGGTGCTGCTGGACCTCTCAGCGGCCTTCGATACCGTCGACCACGGTATCCTTCTGGGACGCCTCGTGGGGATGGGTCTCGGAGGTACTGTTCTGCAGTGGCTCCGGTAATTCCTAGAGGGCCGATCTCAGAAGGTGTTACTGGGGGACACCTGTTCAACCCCACAACCGTTGTCTTGTGGGGTTCCTCAGGGCTCAATACTGTCCCCCATGTTGTTCAACATCTACATGAAGCTGCTGGGTGAGATCATCCGGAGTTTCGGAGTGTGGTGTCATCTGTACGCAGATGATGTCCAACTCTGTCACTCCTTTCCACCTGCTACTAAGGAGGCTGTTGAGGTCCTGAACCGGTGCTTGGCCGCTGTGACGGTCTGGATGAGGGCGAACAAATTGAAATTGAATCCAGACAAGACAGAGGTACTCCTGGTCAGTCGCAAGGCTGAACAGGGTATAGGGTTACAGCCTGTGTTGGATGGGGTCGCACTCCCCCTGAAGACACAGGTTCGCAGCTTGGGTGTGACCCTGGACTCATCGCTGAGCCTGGAACCCCAGGTTTCGGTGGTGACAAGGGGAGCATTCGCACAGTTAAAACTCGTGCGCCAGCTGCGACCGTACCTTGGGAAGTCTGACTTGGCCACGGTAGTCCACGCCCTGGTTACATCCCGCTTAGACTACTGCAACGCTCTCTACGTGGGGTTGCCCTTGAAGACTGTTCGGAAGCTTCAAATGGTCCAACGTTCGGCAGCCAGGCTGCTAACAGGAGCGGCACTCAGGGAGCACACCACTCCTCTGTTGCGCCAGCTCCACTGGCTGCCAATCTGCTACCGGGCACAATTCAAGGTGCTGGCTTTAGCCTATAAAGCCCTAAATGGTTCTGGCCCTACCTACCTCTCCAAACGCATCTCCTCCTATGAACCGACCAGGACATTAAGATCGTCTGGGGAGGCCCTGCTCTCGGTCCCGCCCGCATCGCAGGCGCGGTTGGCGGGGACGAGAGACAGGGCCTTCTCGGTGGTGGCCCCTCGGCTATGGAACGCCCTACCTGTGGACATCAGACAGGAATGCCTTCACTGCTGGCATTCCGGAGGAAGGTCAAGACTTGGCTTTACGAACAAGCGTTTGGCTAAATAATGCAATGAAATACAGTAATACGGTACAATTGATCACAGGAATTGGTATAAGGGATTATGATTACGGATTCTGATTCTGACTTGTTTGCTGAGGCATATATCTAGGATTATGATTGTTTGACCTGATGTTTTGTATAATGTGTTTTTTAACTGCCTTCTTGTTGTTATTGTGTTGATCTTTACTATGTAAACCGCCTTGAGTCGCCATTTTGGCTGAGAAAGGCGGTATAGAAGTAAAGCAAATAAATAAATAAATAAATAAATAAAGGTTGAGAACCACTGCACTAAACATTCAAATGTTTGGTATTATAAGGCTCCAAGCACATGAATGGGGCGTGTACATAGTGCCTGGGGAACATCTCACCCTTTCAAATCTTAACGGGTCAATTTATTCCACTTTGCTGAGTAACATCTGAGAGAATTACAGTCTACAAAATCTAGCATCACTGATTTAAAAATGAATAAACTGAAATATAAAACTGTATATAAGAACATTGTAAACTCTCTACTGGATCAGACCAAAAGTCAATATTATCTTGCATTCTGATTGCATAGTGGTCAAATAGATTTTTTGTGGAATGCCCACAGGTACAACATGGGCACAACACTTCCCTTCTAGCTCAAGTATCCTTAGGAATATCTGTAGATATTGGAGACTACATGTAAGTATAGTGGCTACACACTGGTTTATTGTCCTTGAGCTTGCTTAATCCCCTTTAAAGCTGTTCTGGTTGTTAGCTGTACCAAATTTCTTAGTTGACCTATGTCCTGTATAAAGAAGTACTTCTTTTGTTCTTAATCATCTTCTATTTAGCTTGATGAGTTCTCTGGGTTCTAGTATAATGAGGAACAGACAAGAGCTTACTTTGCTCCAGAGTTTTCATACTATGCTTATTTTTTACACCTCTATCATGTCTTGCCTCCTTACTATCCCCCCCCCCAGCTAAAAAAGCCCAAATGTATCCTTTCATTAAAGATACATTAAGATTTGAAAATCTAAGAGAGAAAATTATTACAACATGTTTTCTTTGCAGAAAAATTCTGTGTGTTTTTGTACAAGCAAACCCAAATTGTGGCTGGATGGGACTGGAGAAATGATTCATTCCTGCATGTGAGGATGACAGAAGAAAAGCTGTATATGCTTGTTGTCCACACCTGCAAGTATGTTTGTCAGAAAACAATTCACTCTGTAATATCAAGGTCTTCATTCATCTTGCCCTGACAGCTGGTGCTTTCCTTGTCAGAGGGGCAGGGAATCTACTCTGTGTTTTACCTCAGGCTTCAAAGAGACTATCAAAAAATCCTACATTTCTTCCCCTACCCCACATAGGTTCAGCACTTTGGAGAAGTACTGTGAGGTTTGGACTAAAACCTAGAGAGGATTTGCCCAATGTAATTCACTCACTGTCATGGAAGCTAACAGCTATCCTCAAGGCAATTCATGGTCATTAAGATTGACTTTGTTCACATGAATATCCTTGGTATTTTATCTAACTATGGGTGAGCCAGAAAATACAGATGAGGGAGTGAGGCTGTGTATCTGTTGTAATTGTGGAGGATGGAGAAGGTGTCAAAAATAATTACTCAGTACCAGCATTCAGACCAGGCTGCATTTTAATTCAAGGTGGGATAAATGTTGCGATCATCAGGGGGCTAGCTGAAGGTGTCATATTTGATAAACAGGGCTTGCTTCACATGTTTCCTGCAAAATCAATACAGGCTTGGTACTTACTTGCTAATATATCATGCCATCCCCAGTCTCTCTCTCTCTCTCTCTCTCTCTCTCTCTCTCTCCCTCTCTCCCTCTCTCTGTCTCTTGCTCGCTCACTTGCTCGTCACTCTTTTGTTTCAGCATGAGTGCCTTCCATCTCTGCGACAATTTGAGGGCCTTTGGAAAACAGTAAAGCTATCAAAAACAGCTATGTTAGTAGTTTTGTTTTTGTTTTATTTGTCACAGCAGCTAGCTCTGAAAACTGTCAAGCATCACCATCTTAACACTCTTCCGTGAAGTATTTGGCACCATAAACAAGGGATGGTGGGGAACTAGGGAGGGTGGGGCACATCATATGAATAACCAAGTACAATTATCCATAAATCACAGGTACATAGATGTCAGGCAGAAAACATTAAAATAGATGACTGGCAGACAATAGTAAAAAGAACTTTTATTTTGGCTGCTGCATATCAGTGTCTGCTTCAAAGTTCAAATTGCTTTCCGCCTTCATAATTCTTCCCTTCTCAAGATGTTTTGCAGCATTGTTCACAGGCAGACCTGTTTAGTTGTATTACAATATAATTAGGAAATGCATACAATCTGTCATGTTTAGGTATGTCATCTATTCAACAGAACACTGTGATGGCCTGTAGTCTGCAGCTGATATTAGTTACTGCTATTTGTTGATTATACCACAGTTCTTTGTTTCTATTGTTTGAAGATAGAGAAAGAGTATTGGGGAATATGTGTATGTTGCCTGTCAATTTATGACAGCCTCGTGGATTTCATAGCTTTTTATTGGGCAAGGAGGACTCAGAGATGGTTTTGCCAGTTCCTTCCTCAGAAATAGACACAGCATTCAATTGTGGTCTTCCATCCAAATATGAACCAGGGCTGATTCTGTTTGGATTCCAAGATCAGACAGGATCTGGTGCCATTAGGATATTTAGGCCCTTATATATTACAATATACAACCTCATTACACAGGCATAAGACAGTTTGACCTCACTTCAGGTTACAGAGCATGCTGAATTCCATCACACGATGTAGATCTACTTCCAACAGGACTCCATGGCTGAAGTGAGATCAAACTCTCGTAAGAGTCAGCATTAGGAACACAGGAGGCTTCCCATATTCCATAGAGAAGAGCAGGGGGAAGCTGAGCAGCAATGTTTCCCCCCATGGGCTGAAATAAGGGGTGATGTGGGGTGTGGGACAACGGGTTCCTCACTCGCTCCACTGGATTCACCATGATCCATGGCAAATCTCCCTCCTATCTCCTGGGTTACTGACCGCGATGTAATGAGATACCTAGTTGCTATGAATCAATTCTATCATTAGTTTTTCCTGATTCATAGAATGTTCTGGGGGCAAAGACTGCTTGTTTGTATAGCAATCACAGCCTTTGGGTTATTAACATTTGCTCTCTGCTTTTACTGTTCAAACTACTAGATAGGGATTATAATGCCTGGAATACTTGCCACCTTGAAACTGTGCACTGGCTTCCATGGTTTTTGTTTGGTTGTGCTACAACTAGCCAGCTACTCCATATGGTCCCTATTATCCCTGGGTTTTCTCAGCTTTTACTCATTTGAGATTGGGAAAGCAAACTCTGGCAGCACTTCCTGTCTTGACACCTTATTTCTGGGATGGGTTATCTACAGTGCAAGGTAAACAGCTACTGTGTACTTTAAACACCAAGTAAGAGCAGTGCAAGCAAGACTTACACAGCCCTTCTTCTCACAGACACAGCTATCATGGAAGATTAGATGGTCAGTGGCTGATATGCTCTCCACTTCAGTGGGAAAGTGAATCAGTTTCAGGTTCAAGCCTGAATTGAGCTTTCTAAGTTCCTCTTATACCTGAAGTAGATTTGGCATCTTAGAGAGTGCCTTTAAAGTTCAGATTTAAATCCAGAAATGATTGAGATCTCCCACCGGCACATGAGCCACCTGCCATCACTAGAGATGGAGGAAATACGCCTGAAGTTTACCAGGAGTGGGGAAATGGGTTATGGCTAATACTGACTCCCCATCATAAATATCTAAACTGCCTAAATTATTTTGTGGATTGCTTTCTGCCCAGATACTTCAGCCAGACTTCATTAGCTCACTCTGCATGTATATCCATCAAGAGAAAAATGTCAGCTTGACCAAAGGCATTCTGCTGAAATCTATGAACATGATTCCCAATCCCAACTGTGCGGCAGGCTCTCTGTGAGGCTGGTCCAAAATTGCTTCAGCTTTTGTTCCTGTGGAGAGGAGATCACAGACATCTGTACTTTTTGCTCCTTCTTCCCCAATGGTGTCTTAAGGGATCAGAGACACCGTCTTACCGCATTTGTGTCAAATGTACTCAGCACAACTGTGCACCACTTCTACGTGGAAAACCTCTGCTGAGTTATGTACATTATGCAATGTTGCTGAACAAAAGTATTAATTATTTTGAGAAATACAGTTTTCTGGAGATTTTCCTGGATATTACAGATTATGATGATGATGATTATGAGGAGGAGGAGGAGGAGGAGGAGGTAGTAGTAATGGAATGGTAGTTTTCTTGGCTGTTTTACTAAATCATCTTATTTCTCTTTTTTTCCTAGCTGGGAGGCTGTGGGATCCTTGGAGTCGGCATATGGCTAGCCGTCACTCAAGGGAACTTTGCCACCCTGTCCTCTTCCTTCCCTTCACTGTCAGCTGCCAACTTGCTGATCATCACGGGGACTTTTGTAATGATCATTGGTTTTGTGGGGTGCATAGGAGCCATCAAAGAAAACAAGTGCCTCCTACTCAGTGTAAGTATAAAGCTATAGTCTACCTATTCTCTACTGGCATCCTGTATTCTGCTCTCTAATTTTTAGTGCATTTTGTATGTTAACATATTTCTAACATTGAAAATATATATATATATATATATATATATATATATATATATATATATATCTGTTGCCACCCCATGCAATTACTGTGAACAGTGTGCTGAAAATGGCTAACTATGTTCATCTGGGGTTGTAAGAGAAGCATAATGTGAAAGAACTAATAATAAATAGCACATAGAACTGGTTGGACATAGAACTGGTTTTCCAGAGTGATTTGAATGTTGATCTAGGACTCTAGAAGACCAAGCTATGAATCCCCGCCTGGCCATAGAGACCTAGTGAGTGATGTTGGGTTACTTATTACACTAGAGCATTGATCCACTTTAAACCCAGTTTCTGTCTCGTGCAGAATTCTGGAGTTTGTAGTTTAGGGAGGGGCCTTTCAACTGCTCAGCCAGACAGGTTCTGTGTCTCACTAAACTACAAACCCCAGAATTCTGCAGGAGGCAGAAACTAGATTTAAAGTGGATCCATATTCTAGTGTGATGAGGCTCTTAGTCCCAGAGGAAGGTAAACTCCCTCTGGACAAATAATGCTTAAAAAACCATTTATGGTAGAGTTGTCTTAGGGTAGAGTTGTCTTTCACATTCACAGGGAAGTCACAGTACCCCTCTATTCCGCCTTGGTTAGACCACACCTATGTATACATATGTGAGAGGAAGTCATAGGGAGGAGGGAGCATGACTGTTTTCTGCTGCCCTAGGACAGCAATCCACTAGGACATGGAACAATGGCTTCAAACTACAAGAAAGGAGATCCCATCTGAACATTAGGAAGAACTTTCTAACTGAGAGCTGTTCATCAGTTGAACTCTCTGCCCTAGAGTGTTGTAGAGGCTCCTTCTTTGGAAGCTTTTAAAGAGAGGCTGGATGGCCATCTGTTGGGGGTGCTTTGAATGCTATTTTCCTACTTCTTGGCAGGGGGTTGGACTGGATGGTTCATGGGGGTCTCTTCCAACTCTATGATTCTAATTTACAGTCCCAACTGGCACTGACATTGGCTTCATGTCAGTGAAAAACAAAAATTAAGCCGATTAATAAAACTTTTGGTATTCTATGGCATTTTGGAGACCGAAGTTCATGAAGGTTGTGAAGTTTGTGCTAGTCAATTTGTAATTTTTAACTGTTTTTGTTGTTGTCAGTATCTTGCCCTGATCCCTCTTCATATAATATTTGAATTAATGAATACCTAAAGTGAAATACTTCATAAACACTTGCTTACCTACACAGTTTGTGCTGGGTCAAAGGGAAATTCAACATCAGTTGGCTGGATCAAAATCAAGTTTATGATAATTTATTGCAGTTGAAATCATAAAGCTACAGTTAGCCATGATTAATTTGTCCCCTTGGTTTGTAGGGGAATAATTTATGATCTGATGTAACCAAGGGTGTTTTTCCCTTAAACATGCTTTCTTTCTAGTCAGAAAGTGTCTCACATTGGAAATGAAAGATTTCAGCAGAATATAGCCTTTCACCAAACAGCTTGAGCTATTTTTCCATGGTGAATTTAAAGGACAAGAGCTATTTTCCAAAGAATATAAAAAAGGAAGCAGGTTTCTGCTAAGGGTCACTCTTCTTTTTATTTATTTGTGTGGTTTATTTGATTGTGCTCATAATTCATTGCAAAAGTACTTTGAGCCTACAAAAAGTAGTTTTTCTAGTAATATATAATAAATAACAACTTTCCCCCTGAGTTGGGGCCACTTCCAGCAGATGGCATGGGAACTGAATGGCTTCCTTTCTGCCCTGGGTGGCTCTCAAGTCCTACTTGTTTGAAATAGCTGTTTAACCATCTCTGCCTCTCTTTAAGAGGCACAGAAAGAAACAGAACTGAATGCTATTTTTCATTCCAGAACAGTCATTCACATTAAATCATTCCAGTCAGCACAATTTAGAGCAGCCTGAAAGCTAAAGATGAGAGGCTGAAGAAAGTTAGCTTTAAGGCAATTTTGTCACCATTGTTTCTTGATGTTCTTGAAGTATGGCACACCTTAAATTGAACCTTGCCATGTCTGAGAGGAAAGCTATCATCTTGTCCTCCCATGCCTGCTATGGCATGCACTGCATTTATATGTGAACAGCATGTGCCTTTTCTTCATTTCACATCAGTGTGGTATATTCCTGCACAGTAAAAATAATTTCACACTATTCCTAGGGGTAGACTTAAACAGATTTCTGAAATCCAACTGTGCAGATTATAATATACGGTATGCGGCTTCAACACAGAATATAAACCTCCTGTTGAAAGGTATAAAAGTTACACAAAGGCAAAGTCTCAAATTCCTGAATGATGGAGAAAGGAAATCAGTTGCCTTGAGAGGTGTAGATTTAGAGCCCAGTTCACTTTAGACCAGCTTGAGATGTTTTGAGTATAACGGACAACTTCATCACTTTCTTTTTGTGTTGTTCACAATCAGCAAGGAGATTCCATGACTTTAAGTGTTTTTTAATAACAAAAAAACCTTCATCATGTTTACCAGTCACACGAATTCGCTCCACTTATCATCTTAGGCTCATCTGTAGCAAGCTGAGAGACAGAAGAAAGAAAAAAGTGTGTTGCTTAGAAGAAGTTCTTTAAAAATGTTCTCTTTCTAATAGTGTCTAGATATAGTGCCTAGGGAAGTCATGCTAGCCCTCTATTCTGCCCTGGTCAGACCACACCTGGAATACTGTGTCCAGTTCAGGGCACTGCAATTTAATGAAGATGTTGACAAGCTGGAATGTGTCCAGAGGAGGGAGACTAAAACAATCAAGGGTCTGGAGAACAAGCCCTGCGAGGAACGACTTAAAGAGCTGGGCATGTTTAGCCTGAAGAAGAGAAGGTGAAAGGACACATGATGGCCATGTATAAATATGTGGGGGAAGTCATAGGGAGGAGGGAGCAAGCTTGTTGCCCTGGAGACAAGAATGTGGAATAATGGCTTCAAACTACAGGAAAGGAGACTCCACCTGAACATTAAGAAGAACTTTCTACCTGTGAGAGTTGTTCAGCAGTGGAACTCTCTGTCCTGGAGTGTGATGGAGGTTCCTTCCTTGGAGGTTTTTAAACAGAGACTGGATGGCCATGTGCTTTGAATGCAATTCTGCTTCTTGGCAGGAGGTTGGACTGGATGACTCACAAGGACTCTTCCAACTCTCTGATTCTAATACCACACTTTATTGAAGAGCTGACATACTAGATTCTACTAATAACAGGAAATTTGTCTAGCAATATGTTAAAAGGTAGAGAAAGATGTTAAATGGTAGATAATTGTCAGTGAATGAATATCTGGCAATAGATATTTTCACCCCAACAAAAACATAGATACTGATCAGCATCATGTTTCAGTCTGCATTGCTTTGACAGCTTGAGGCAGGAGCTGATAAAATGGAGGAAAATCTCTTTGTGTCAGTTTTCTGACATGAAACCTTCTTTGGAGAGGGACTGTGTCTCAGTGGTAGAGCACATGCTTTGTATGCAGATATTTCCCAGTTCGATCTTTGGAATTTCTAGGTATGTCCATGAAACACTCCTAAATGCAACCACAGAGGTCCATTGGTCCTTTGTATTACTTCCTGCTTCCATTTTGAGAAAGAACTACAGAGGAAAACAGAAGTGTTTGGGGTAGTATGATTTTCTGGATTTAGTGTGGGTCCTGTGGGATGTTCTCATGCATTCTAAGGTGTCTAGAGGAATTTTTTTTTGCACAACATTCAGACAAAAAATCACCTAGATATAGATTTTTTTTAAAAAAAAAATGGAAGTAGGAGGCTTTGGTGGGCTGCTGAGAGTTTCTTGGGGGCTTCATGAGGACCAGGGCCGGATTAAGACTTTTAATGATTTTAAGCACTTAAAAGGTTTTGGTGCCCCCTTATATATCTAATTCAAAATATAAAGAATAATAAACAGCGATGTAACATTAATATAATATTTTATTTTTCAAAAAACTTACAATAAAAGAAAAGTTTTCAGATATAAATAAAGTGGAAGTATATAAAAATAAACATTATTGTCCATTTGGAAAGTTTTACATCATATATTCAGATAGTGGGAGGCCATTGTTTGGGAGACAGAGGGATGAGTGATTCCACCCCCCACCCCACCCCTGGCACTTTAACAGTAATTATTTGTCTTTTGGTGGTGTTAATGGAAGTGATGTAAAGGAAACATGGATTGAGATCAGTACAAGAGTCATTGTGGCCTAACACTATGCCAGCACAACTCTGAGGAACTGCAGACTTTTACAAGGAGGCATGGGTTTTATCCAGCCAAACAGAGATGCTTGCAAAGGATTGCTTGCATATGAAGTTCTTCTTACACAGAACCATACTGTTTATGCCATTGATGATTATGAATACAGAATCCCCAGCAGGATTCTGGCTCTAACATCCTTCCTGCCCATTAAAATGTATGCGGAAGTATTTGATTACATTTTGCAAAGGTGGTGGGAACCTGTTAATTGACTTGACAGCCCCAGTCAGATTTTGACACAGAATTTAGGAATCTATACAAATTATTGTTCTATCCAACTCTGTTGTCTACAGTAACTGTTAGTGGATCTCCAGGAATTTCAGATAGTCCCAACCTGTTGTTTTCCAGATGTTTGGGACTTCAATTCCCTGAAACCCCAGCCAGCTTGGCCAATTGTCAGGAATTATGGGAGCTGAAGTCCAAAACACCTGGAGAGCCAAGGATTGGAAATCAGTGAGATTAGCCTTTCCACGTCTTTCTTGAAGATGCCATGTGTCCAACTGAGGACTTTCCTTGCAAAGCATGTGCTCTTATTCTGATCTAGGGCCAATATACAGGATGAAGATTAAATAGAATAAGTAGTGGACTAGTTTCTTTGACTATAGATGGACTTCTTTGTGTCTTCTTATTGCAATGTATGAATTATCCACCCCCACTATTCATCCTCTCTTCCTTTTAGCCAGCAGTTATTTGATGTTCATTTTTCAGAGCTCAGACAAAGCATGAAGCTTTTTACCTGTGTTCCTCTCATTTGTTTTAATTAGTGTACACCGTCACTGTTGAAGGCTCAGACAAAGAGTTGTAAATTAAGATATAAAACTTGAGAGTTCATGGTTGTTGTGTTTTTTTTTATTGCATTTCCTACTGCCTATTTTCCCTGATCGGAATAATATAAAGCACCCTTAGACTTTTAGATTAGGAGAGAAAGAACAGTAGTAATTCTCCTACATGTTGTTAGAAGACAGAACAAGTCAGTTGTTAGCATCTTGTACAATAATTGTTAGGTCTTAAGACAAACTCTCTTACTTCAGAGATGACTACAAAAAGAAATTCTAAGTGCAAAAAAATTCCTAAGTGAATGTTCCCCAGTAACTATCGACCTCATCATACCTTCAGCAGCAGCTCTCGGTGGTGCTCAGGTTCACTGCTGGGAGTCAGGAAATTGCGGCCACATGCCCCGCTTCACTGGGCTCCTCAGGCAGTTTTTCACACAGAGGAAAGTATGGTGTGGGCATGGAGCATGTGGCTTTCCCGATTGAAGTAATGGCAACACAGGAAACCTCACATGTTGCCAAGGTGGCGGCGGTATGCTGGTTCTGCCCTCCTTCATCCATGCAGCCAGCACAACATTGGATGGTATGAGCTGCCTGGCTCTATATTGGCATTCACTGCTGAATCTAACCCCATATGATGAGGTGGTATGTCTAGTTGCTGAAATATCTAGTCACCACTGTCTTGACAGTTTCATAGAGGAGCCCACCTGGTTCCAAGAAAAAAAAAACCCTGTTTGAAGTAAAACCAGATTTAGAAATAATTTGCCTGTTTGCATAAGCTAACAGAAGTTCCCAGTGATCAAAGTGGACCATAGAGTTGTGCTGGAGAACCTGGAGATTCCTCAGAGAACATATTAATCAAATCCCTGAATAATCAACTCAGCAAAAGTTAAACCCACAAATGTGAAGGGGTGACTGTAATGTGATTCATGTGAAGGGTTGTGTATTCATGAATAAAAGTCAAGTGTGGTATCTCAGATGACTTCAGTGTGAATGGTCAACACCTATATTTTTGGTATTTCTATGAAAATAAAATTTTAGAATGCTGTGCTGCTGAGAATTCCCAAAGCACCCATTAAAATGTGAGAAATATGGTAGCTGTCTCTTGCTTAGCATCTGGCCAACTAAATCCTCTTATAGCATTCTTTAGGTTTTTATTCTGGTGCAAGGATGCTTATCTTTTAAACATTTGGTGAAACTTTAAAGCATATGTTCCACAAAAGTCTGAATTTTTGCTGCATTGGATTCCAAGAATGAAGATTTTTAGGGGCTTTTCATTAGCCATTTTGACAAATCCCAATCCAAAATGTTTGAGACATTAGGCAAATGTTGTGTTTTTATCTGCCTTCAAGTCATTTCTGATGTACAGCAATCCTAAGGCAAACGTATCATGGAGTTGTTGTGTTTTTTTTCATGAATAGGGCCCTTGGCCAGACTTGTTTAGAGGGGAGATGCCCTTGCCTTCCTGTGAGTCTGAGAGTGTGTGACATACCCAAGATCATCCAGTAAGCTTTCATGGCTGAGTGAGGATTTGAATCCTAGTCTCCAGAGTTATAGTCCAGTGCTTAAACCACCATACCATACTGTGTCTCATAGCAAATGTACTCTTGGTTATATGGATCCAGTTTAGCAGCTAGGTTCACTTCGAAGCAGAATCACTACCAGTTACCGTAGACAACATCTTATATCTTTGAGCTTCATGCTTTATCATATTCACCCAGCTATTATGTACATCTAGCTCTGCATCTAGCCTTTCCATCCTGGTAGGTGGGAGTAGTATTAGTGGGTGATTTCATTAGTCCAGAGACAAGTGCTCACTTTCTAAAAATTATTGTCCTAGTATTTTATGTTCATGGTTAGCTAGAAAAAAACTATGTTGAGCATGTGCTCAGAGTGTGACACAGATCTGTGGCTTTGGTATTTTATGACATTTTATTGATGAGTAGTTGTTTTCTTTCAAAAGTCATAAAACACGGAAAATGCCATAAAATGCCAATTAAATTTGCTGTCTGACAAACTGTCCACAGGACTATTCCCCACTCTGAGGTTGCTAAACTAATAATATGAAATGGTTCATGCTCAAGGCTCAAGTGAAAAAGGTGTGGATTTACTCGTGAAAAATCACAGACTTTATATATGAGCTTCTTACTTTTGGGAAACTTGAATTTACATTTGCAAACCAGTAATGAGTGATATAAACTTTACCCTGCAACATCTTATCCAGTGTACAGACTTTCAAAGCCCCATTACACATTCCTAACCAGCACACATCCCTTAAGGCACTTGTTTGCAGCCCCCTGTTGTTTTCTAATCTTCGATCACCAGCTATGCTGCACATACTCTTTGGCAGGTTCACAAATACTCCTTGTTGTTCTGTCAACAAAGCATGTATTGCTCCCGCTGAACAACTGTGGTGTTAGACTCACACTCAATACACATGTGGCAAACCTGCCTGGAATTTGCTGCTTTGTGCTCTGTGCCAGCATAACTGCTCCAGTGTAGACAAGTTTGGCAGGAGTGAACCTAGTACTGCAAGGGAAGAAAGGCAAATTGATTGGTCAGAGCTGGCAGATTTTGTCTTTCTTCAGCACTGTTGTGCATCCTGGGGAAAAGTGTAATAGCAAGCACAGTACTCCAATAGTCTTCTGGCCATAACTGGTCTAGACCATTATCACAAGTAAATGCTTCCATCGTCATCATAATCATAAAAGGCATCTTTTGCCTTTGCATCTAACTTTCCATGTGCAGAATAATCTGCAAGACGCAAGTTTAGTTGGTTTGGATTCTTATTTTACTTTAAATGTTTACAATTTAGTTTTCATTTTTAATTTTGGGTCTTTTTAAAGTCTTTTTGTGTATGGGCAAAAAATAAAACTTTGACACCCCCCCCCCCCCCCCGGGGTGAGAAAAGTGGTATAGAAAGGAAGTAAATAAATAAACTTTCTACAGCTGGCTCTCTGGTGGTTCTAAGCTCCAAACCACAGCTGCCAACTATTCAGGGTCTCTTATTTATTAAACTGTGTGGTAGAAGTAAAATGCTGCTACTCACAGGTAGTCACTCTGCATGGGTGACAATGGCCTCCACCTGCCTGCCTATGCAGTAAAATACACATTTGAAAGGGTGGCCAATTTCTCTTTCCTTTATTTAGGCATCAGCATAAAGTCACAAAAACTCCTCAGCTCGCTCTCATATTCAAATAATGTCTGGGGTTACGCTGGAATTACAGTACGATCTCCATATCTATGGAGGTAGTATCTGTAATTTGTTTATCCACATCCAACAAAATATGTACTCTCTAGACATTTTTGAAGTCCTCCAACATGACTCTATGGCATTCACAAGACAAAAGTCCTTTTTTCTATATGGTTTGCTTTATCCATGGTTTTGCAGAGCCACATGAAGTATGGGAATTTACCCTCTACAGATAGCGTGGCTGTACTGTACTACTTCTCAGCTTAAGCCTTAGATCAAAGTGCTTCATCTTGACATCACCCTTTTCTTTCCTGGTGTGCTGTGATAAGCCAAGGTCATCCAATAGGTTTCCATGGCAAGCAGAGTTTTGTATCCTCTTCTCCAGAGTCATAGTCCAATGCTCAAACTGCTGCATCAGCCAGTTCTGCAGAACTAAGCTATTACCACAATGAAATGAAATGAATATTTCTAGTTGGGAGGAAAGGTGGAGACTATAAGGGAAAGTTCTCCTGTAGTTCAATGGTACTGGAAGTAGTATGGTAATGGAAGTAGTATGTTACTGAATGAACTACAGACAACCCCCAAGTTACAAACAAGATAGGTTCCGTAGTCTTGTTCTTAAATTGAATTTGTTTGTAAGTCAGAACAGGTACTTTTTATAGTGTAAGTCCAACCATATATATGTGCATGTGCACATGACCACATTTAGCTTTGGATAGCAAAGGGAAGGGTTAACACCCTTGTGGAATTTGTTTCGCGGTCTGTGCCCCTGTTCAGAAGATTTCACTGCACTTTGTCTATGATTTTGAAAAAATTGACTTGTTATGGAAACAAGGATTGGTGATAAAGCTTCAGCTGAGACACCTTTTCCCCGTGATAACTTTTCAGGAGTAATTCCCCTTTTTGAGGGGTAGATTTTCTCACTTCCTGTTATCTCACCCCTGTTCTTAACTGTGAATCATTTGTGCTTCAGATGTTTGTAACTCGGGGACTGTCTGTGCTATCTTCTTCTCTCCTTGCTCCCCTTGAATCTAGCACAGGGGTCTTTTAAAAATCACAGCAGCAGAGTCATTCTTACAATATAGGGATTCCCTCAGCAGCCTTCTCCAGATATCATCTCTTCTCCCAGAAACTTTTGTGATGACATATTTCTCCCTGCAAAGTAGATTAATCTTCTTTATGATGTTCTGTACGAATGCTTTGCATTGGGATTGTGTTGCCTCAAGGCATAAATCTTTGTTATATCAGCAGCTTGCAATCTCCCAGAACCACACCAAAGTTCATTTTTGTCCTTCCCCTTATTTATCATTTCAGTTGGGAAGGAAGTAATAAGACATTTTTGGGATCTATGCCTTGAGCTTGCATAGTTTTCATTGACCTTGGGTCAAAGCTGGTTAGTAACCTGCATATCACAGATGTTGGGACTCTGGTAGTATATGTCGGAGCATAACAATGGCAACACTGTTGTCTTAGAGTGGATGACAGTATAAGTGCTGGTGTTTGTGGGTTCAATTGTGTTATCCAGTAAAAATGAAGCTGGCGTACACTAACCAGGCTCATACTGACTCAGATCATTGATTTGTTTAAGCCTCAAGCAAGTTTTATTGTCTCTTTTTTAGTGATTTGGTAATGATTTTAAATACGGTATACAGGCCAGAATTTTGTAAACAAGTTATGCATGTGGGGCCAAAAAATCAGTATTGTACAACAGAAGTATTCAACTAATAGAGAGGCATAGTTACAATGGCACCTAGTCATTGGCATGTAATGTTGCTCTTCTGTATGGGGATTACCACTATGTAGGATTTAAATAGTGTGTCTCTATCTGTGAATAGTTATGTTACACTGAGGTGATGTTGGATTGCAGACACAGATTTTTTTTACAATTGAATTTTTAAAATGCTTTTGTATGTTTTTATAGATATCTTTGTAAACCGATATACATATTTTGTATATAACTGGTATTTTGTAAAGTGGCTGGGTCATTGTACTGCATAAACAATTTTATTTTGTCCAATTAATGGACTTTGACAAACTAATAAAATGTCTGCATATCTTTTTATTTTATCTATAGTTGTTTTAATATTTCAAAGCCTTCTTGAGTGTTAGGAAATAGTAGGAAGGGGAAAATATATCATCATAATTCCCATTGTTAGTCCCAATAAGATTATAGTCTGTAGTCACACATATGACAAAAATGTCATCTCTATGAATTTCTATGTCCTTTAGTGTGACTCTATGGCCAACTCCCTCCAATCATGCTATGTATTCCCCTCAAACACACGTTTACAGTATCCTAGAATTTGGTTGCAAGAAAATGATAATTCTCCCCAGTGAGCAAATACTAACACTCTGTTGTGCTTTTCTCCCACTCTTCTTGATTCATAGCAAATGTGAATTGGCCCTCCTGATCTCAGTAACTCTGTAGAAAAGCAGAATACTTTGGAAATTAGAATCACATTTCCTTTCTCACTTTTGATTGACCTATTTTCCGTAAGCTTTACAAAAAAGCTGGTGGTTATACATACATTTGCATGCTCCCCCCCCCCCTCCCCGGCACCCTTCCCCTCCTCTTTTTTGACAGAGTAGCAAGGGAAAACAAGAGCAGTGCTATTTTAACTGCTGCTTAGTTGTCTAAAACTGTATTGAGGTTCGTCATCAAGTGTTATTTTTGTGACAGCAAAATTGGTTTGCTTAGCAAAAGAATCTCCCTAGAGAGCAAGCAAAAAAGACGAGGGAAGCAACAAAAGACCCGAGAGCGCTCTCCATTGAACGAGGTTGGGAGGTGGGCACAGGATGAGAAGGAGTCAGCAAGAGCCTGATATTAAATTGCTTTGGATTTTTTAAAGTAAATTGCTAAATTAAGAATTTCATTATGCCACCTTTATGTGTAACCTCCCTTACTGCTAAATGAAGCAGAAAAATCCTTCCCATTTTATTACACATATACCTTTTGAATAGCTTAAAAGGATTGAATGAAAAAGAAAAAATCCAAGGCCACTTCCTTAGCTATTTGCTGCTCACTTTTTTCCAGCAAAGTCAGCTTTCCTACACATTAAATTATCAGCATAATCTTAGCAAAAAAAATAAAGGATACCTTTTACGGACCAAAAACAACATGCAGTAGGTAAGATGTGGCCATGTGCTCCACTGATTAGAACTTGGAAAGCCTGGCTTCAAATCCCATATTCAGGTGTTCACAGAATGTTGGAAGTCAGTTGCTGCCTCATAACTTGACCTACCCCACATGGTCATTTTAAGGATGAAAGAAAGATTGCATATCCAGGATGATGCCCAGAATAGCATTCAGGGAAAGGGTTTTTCAAACTCATATATTGTTGAAGGCTTTCATGGCTGGAATCACTGGGTTGTTGTAGATTTTTCGGGTTGTATGACCATGTTCTAAAAATATTCTCTCCTGACGTTTTGCCTGCATCTGTGGCAAACATCCTCATAGGTTGTGAGGTTTGTTGGAAACTGGAAAATTGGGTTTATATATCAGGGGAACTCCAGCCAGGAAACAATCAGGAACACCTGGTCACCTTTCAACAAGGAAATTTCCCAGGCGGTAACAAACCACACTTAAAAACTGTCAGGCCATCAAATGCTAATCAAGGTGGCCAACTGAAACATTCACACCTAGCTCCAACAGAGAAGAGTCCTTTCTCCCACCCTGGACCTTCCACAGATATATAAAGCCCATTTTCCAGTTTCCAACAAACCTCACAACCTCTGAGAATGCTTGCCACAGACACAGGCGAAACATCCGGAGAGAATGCTTCTAGAACATGAACATACAACCTGAGAAACCTGCAACAACCCTGTAATCATATAATTTTTTGGAGAATTTCAAATTTTGGTATTCCAGATAAGGGATGCTCAACCTGTATTGAACAATGCCCTCCTATACCATTTGGAACAAACTGAGATGCTATGCATTGGTGTTTCTGAGTTCTGACTCGAAAAATCCCGGTTTATTTACTCAGTGATATGATGCTCCAGCCCTTAGAGAAGGAGTTCTCAAACTGTTCTCTGCGGAGCTCTTGAGGGTCCATGAGTGATAGTGAGGAGCTTCACAGCGCCATGCTGCTTCCCACTTCCTCCTCTTTCTTCCTCTCGAGAAATGCAGGGAAATTAAAGTTTTGAGCTACTGGAAATAGCAGCAGCAGTGTCCTCCTGGAGCACAGATTGTTTCTCCTCTGCCTCCCTCACTGCCCAGACCCTTTTCCTTGCCGCCCAGACCCTCTGCCCTGCTTTCCTTGTTTCCAAAACCCTATTTCCTTCCCACTGCGCCCCCAGGGGTACTTTGGTTGTTTTTTTCCTGCATGGCAGAAGAGGGTTCGGCTGGATGGCCCCAGTAATCTTCCACTGAAATACTGTTAAGTTTTTGTTGTTCTTCATTTGAAATATTTCATTGTTCTTTCTTTCTTTCCATTTTTTGGCACTGTGTGAATTAGTTTATTCAAACACTCTCCATCCATCTGCTACTGGCCAGGCCCATGCCTGATATATATACATTATCTATAATATAATATATAAACATTTCTTGAGGCTCATGAAAAACTTTTGCTTCAAAAAGGGCTCCACAGCTGAAAAAGTTTGAGAACACCGATCTTAGAGGAAGGAATTGTGATTGTCTTGCAGCCGCACTGCCTACAGGTTTTTTTGAACAGCAGCTTAGATTCAGGATTGGAAGAGAAGCAGCAACAGAAAGGATTCTGCATTGTTCTAAGTGGTTGGGGGATCCTCATTCAAGACAGCCTTGTTCTTCCGCCATTTAAAAATCAAACAGGAAAAAACAACCCTAGCCATCTCCTGTATTTAGGTCAGCTTCATAAATAATAAAGAGTCCTTGTTATTGAACAATTGAAGTAATATTTCTGGAGATTGTCCCATCCTCCTCCAAAAGTAATTCCCTTACCTCAACCTTACTCAGAAATGTAACAAATAATTGATACTGGTGTTTCTTTTAATACATTCTCTCCAAACTCTGGAGAGAAAGTATTTCGTGTATGAAATAAAAATAAAATTTGCAGTATCATAGAGCCAGTGTAGCATAGTAGTTTGAGCATTAGACGACCACTCTGGAGACCATGGTTGAAATTCCCACTCAGCCATAAAACCCATTGGGTGACCTTGGGCAACTCTCTCACTATTAGTCTCAGAAAACCCAGTGATAGGGTTGCCATTAGTCAGAAATGACTTGAAGGTACTCAGTTATCCTCATACAATTCTGCAATGCAACCATGCCCAGAATACTCAGGCCTGCACAACCTGTGACCCACCAGGTGTTTGTATCGCCAACTATCAGAAGTCCTAACCAACTCATCCAATGGTCAGGAATTCTGAGAGCTGAAGTCCAGAACACCAGGAAAGCATTGTGCAGGTCTGTTGTATATAGCTCTGATCACCTCTATTCACAGAATACAGTCTACTGGTAGAAAAGGTGGAAAAAAGAACAAATGATCAGGGGGTAAAATGATCCTGGAGGAGAACAATTCTTATAGGAAAAAAGATTACAGGATTTTAGGCTTTTTAGCTTCTCAGCAAAGGAAGACACACAATACATACCATTGAGAAAATGGATCAGAGAACTGTTTCAAACTTCTCCTATAATTTTAGAATGCAGGATTAACAAATGAGCTTTGGTGGTGGGAGAGTTAAGACATATCAAAGAAAGTATAATGCATAGTTCAGCTATGATGTTTGTTGCTGAAAGTCGTATTGATATCAACCAGATTGGGTGGCTTTCAAAGGGGTCAAATTTTGGGAAGATAAGACCTCGAATTAGCTACTAGTCATGGTAACCTGCATATCATTTCTAGTATCAAAACCTTTCTCATAGGCATCTGCTGTAAAAATAGAATACTGGAACAGAAAGTTATTTGGTATCATCCAGCATTGCTTATCTGAATATTCTAGATGTATCTTAGCTATTGTAGGTAAAAGTAATTTCCACATTTGGTGCTTTGGTTCTCTTCCTGAATTCTTTGGCCTCTTTCCAGGTGTACATTCCCTAAGTTGGAGTCATGATAAATATTGTTTGTACCATGAAGACTTTTGTGTGTTTCCTCCTAAGGTCAATTGCACTACAGCTCCTCCCCAAGTGATGAACAAAATAGGTTCTGTAGGTTTGTTCTCAAGTTGGAACAGGTTCATTTTTAAGTGTAAGTTCATAGATAGATAGATAGATAGATAGAGAGAGAGAGAGAGAGAGAGAGAGAGAAATAGAAGCTTTGGATAGAATAGGGAAGGAATATCACGCCCGTGCTGTTTGCTTTGCTGCGTGTGCCCCTGTTAAGAAAATTTCACCTCACTTTCTATCTTTGTCTATTTTGAAAAAAATGGCTTTTTGTGGAAACAAGGATTGGTGATAAAGCTTTAGTTTCCCCATGATAACTCTTTCAAGAGTGAATGTTGCTTCCTAGGGGTAGATTTCTCTCACTTCCTGTTGTCTCACCCCCGTTTGTAGCAGTGAGTTGTTTGTACATTGAATGTTTGTAACTCAGGGACTGCCTGTATATTGTATCAAATTACATGTGGGGCTCCTTATTACATACTCATTCAGAAACATTTCCTTTGCATAGAAAATCAAATCTAATAGTATGGGTTCTAGCTTTGTAATTTCCCCGTTATTTTATGATATGTGTGGAATTTTCTTGTATGAAGGAAAATCAATTCACGTGAGCCTCCATCTACATGGGAAGTGATATCATCAATGCAAAGGTATACTTCCTAGTAGAAGAGCCAACCGTTGTGCAACATTGGGAAGATGAAACAGACTTTTGATGATTCTGGGCTTTTCTCTCCCGTCCCTCTTCTCTTGACAGTTTTTTATCATGCTGTTAATTATATTTGTGCTGGAGCTCACCGTGGTGATTCTCTTCTTCGTCTACACCGACAAGGTATGTCAAAAGACCCCTCCTTTTTCTCTCCTTTAGCAAATCAGTATGCTCCTTCTCTCTTAAATAAATCAGGAAATCTTTGTCTTGGCATGCATATCATGTTTTCTCAAGATACCCCCTTTCAGGTAAAGTGCACTCAGAATACATAACTACTTTTCTACATGGGTTCTCTGTTTGTGTTTGTCTCTACTTCTTTTGTGATCCAAGGTCAGATATATTAGCAACACAATTACTATTTAAATAACAATGAAAGCTAATCAGGAAAGGCTGATGAAAGCTCATGCTCTAAAAGGCAGATAATAATCACATTAAGATGTCCATTAGTAAGGGCATATATTTTTCCATCTAAACTCCAAAGTGGACAATGCAGACATTCAATCAGAAATATGAAACTGGAGATTGTTGATATATACTCTAGTCAGGCTGACAATGGCTAACATCTGATATTATTGCTATTGATATTCCCCCAACAAGTCGGCTTTGAGGACACAACCAACAATAGGTGCTTTCACTCTCTGCTTTTCCCCCTACAGCCCTATCTAGATAGCAGAAACAGTATTTAGACAGAGCTGCCTAAGTAGCTCTTTGTCACAACATTTTTTAAAATCTTGTATCCTTTAATAAAGGAACATTATTAGATTGTTTCTTCCCTTTCCCTTTTAAGTCCAACAAATAGACAAAAATATGTGCCCTTTTTGTCAAGACTTGAGCTCCTGTCTTCCGTGTTGCCTCCCTTATTTTTATTACTGATTTATTGATGTCTTTATTATTAATATTATTGGGGGGGGGTGCATGTGTGTGTGCGAACAAATAATAATCAGGCTAAATAAAAGGTGAGTCACTTGAACCAGCAGGAGCACCTTGCCCATATTCTGTCTCACTAACTTGTCTCATGTTGTAAGGAGATAACAATGCTTGTATTTCATTCATAGCTAGACAGACAGATAAACAGACCAACTCTTATTCTCAAGTAGCTCCTGGTGGTGTTTTTGTTTCATATCTTAACCAGTGAGATAGTTTAAGCTAAATAGCAATTATTTACCCAAGATTTTACCCATCCACACCGAGTAATGTACATACTATACAATGCTGATTCTTTAATTATTTCAATTTGTTAAATTGGCAAAGCTTTTACTGCCTTGGTATATGTTAGAATGAAGCATGGTTTAAAACTTATATCTATGGCAAAACATGAAGCTTATGCCAAAATGATCTAACAGAGGTAAGTTATATAAATGCAGTGTTGCCATGAAAAATGATTTACATTTTCAGTGACCATTTTAAATTACTCATATGCTGTACTTGGTTATGAATGAATTGTAACCCCACATGAGAGATGCTTATGCATAATAGAAGGCAGATTAATGAAAAGATATGAACAGTGTACAATATTGGGGTTTTTTTTAAAAAAAAAGAAACCCTCTAGCACCACACTTGCTATGCTTAGAAAGACAAAAGGATGAGGACTGTTGTAATGTTTTTATCTGAATCAGAGTTGGTGGGGAGTAATGCAGTGAGAATAAAGCATGAAGCCACATTGCTTCACCCTGACCTCTGCAGAAGAGTATGGATCAGTAGAAGATTGGGTGGCATTACAAGCATCATTTAAATTAATCACAAAGTCATATCATAGAATCATAGAACTGGAAGAGACCACGGGCCATCTAGTCCAACCCCCTGCCCTGCAGGAACATCCAAGCACTCTTGACAGATGGCTATCATTTGTTTTTCCAAATTTTGAAAAAAGAAATATTAAGAGAAGTATATTTTTGAGTGAACTGGATCAGGGAAGCAGTATCTTTTACAGTGGTCTTGTATGTTCTCTCTTCCTTGAAATCCATTAGCCAGAAGTTATAGGAAACAGGCCAGGGACTTCATACTACAAACCCTCGTATTTTATTCTCAGTGAACTCCTGCCTACTGAACATATATACAGATTTTTGTATATCTCCAGCAGGAAAAAAAAGGAAGCTCTCGTGATTAGGTTTCTTATGTGAAGTCTTTTATATAAAATAGAGAAATGATTATGGCTTTTTCTTTGGCATTTTGGAAAGATAAACAGAGCATTTGCCCTTCCCCCAACCCTCCCTTATCCTCAATAAAATGAATGTGATAATTTAGTCTACATGAAAAGAGAATTGACATATTGCCAATTGACATTTCTCAGGTGGAAAAAATTGTAAAGGTTTGCCTCCATATAGATGGTGATAATTTCTAATGTTCAAAACAAAGCAAGAAAACAGACTTCTTCCCAAACTTTGGTAACACACATGGGCCTTGTACACTGTAGGCACACGGAGTACAAAAATAAAAATATCTCACCAGTAAGAAAAGTGAGCATTGTTGAGTAACAGATATATCATCTATGGTTGATTTGGCTTCTTCCCTCCCCTTCATGGGGACCTTATTTTAAGACACTCATACATTTATTACAAAGTAGGTCATTTCTATGTGAATTACTATGATGCTTCAGCACTAGCAAGTAACAAGAATAAAACATGGGGTTTGGGAAACTTACAGCATCCAGAATACTCCAGACAACAACAACAACAACAACAACAATAATCATCATCATCATCTTTATTTTTAACCCGCCACCATCTCTCCAAAGGGGACTCGGGGCGGCTGACATGAGGCCAAGCCCAAAATAATACAACATAATTAGATACAAAATAGCAAAGAAAAACATCATAACAAAATATATAAAATAACAAATAAAATAAAATAGACAATATAAAATGGCATAATAAAATCAAACACAAAGGGTGGGACAGATGTGTGAGATAAAATGTTAAAAGGTTAAGACTCTGGGTGAGATAGGAATGAAAAGTGCATTTATGAGAGAGGAGTCTGAGAAAGAGGAGCAGTGGAGTTTGGCCTTTATAGGGGACAGGGGAAGGACAACTGTAGGTGGAAACAAATGAGTTGAGTGGTCACTCTCCGAAGGCACATCAGAAGAGCCAAGTTTTTAGATCTTTCTTGAAAGCAGCTAGGGTAGGGGCTTGCCTGATCTCCCCAGGGAGTGAGTTACAAAAATGGGGGGGGGGGGACAGAGCAGAGAAGGCCCTCTCTCTTGTTCCCAAAAGTCAAGCCTGTGATAGAGGAAGGGGTGAAAAAAGGGCCTCTCCAGAGAATCGAAGAGATCATGCAGATTTGTGGTAGGAGACAGGGTGGATTACCTATATTAGTCAAGTCAGCCTAGGAAATGTTTTCAGAAAATAGATTTTTCATGTATTGGTATGTTCTTTAGACCTGACTTTTTAACTTTACAAGAATAGCATGTCATGCCAAGAAGTATGAAAAACTCTGATTGATCCTTCTAAAAATTCCCACTTTATTCCATTTGTATTAGTTTCTTTTCATTTGTATTTGAATTTAGATAATTTTCTGGAGTTATTTTAATTTTTCCTGAAATAAAGTGATAGCTATTTCACTGAAAAAGATCAATGTTCTAACTTGTCAGATATTGTCAATTGTAGCAGCCCTTCTGGGTCACAGATTGGTCTCTTTTCCTTGAAATCAATTAGCCAGAAATCCTAGGAATCAGGCCAGGGACTTTATACTACAGCTCTCCATGCCGCCTTTGATCTAATGAGTTTTTCTAAATTTAAATAATTGTCGATGCCAGCACATTTGGGAGGTATATGTCACAACAATGTATGTGTCACCAGTTGGGCCAAGCAAATGTTTATGTTATGGTCCATCAGTTTCTTGAAATCTTGAATTTTGAGTTTTTGACACTTATGAATAATTCTAACCCCAAGGAATACTCAATAAAATAATTTAAAATCATAACAACAGTCCTTCTCCTTAAAGCAAGAGTCACCTTTGACTTTCCAGATATTATTGGATTGCTACTCTGAGCCCTATGTAGCATTGGTACCAATTGTTGGTAGCTGTAGTCTGACAACATCTGAAACTATGTAATACTCCATCAGTACTACATAATTTTGCTTGCTGTCATTGCTATATTCTACTTTTCACTTTTATAAAGTTCTTCTCCACCCAGTGTTCTTCTTCATTGTCTTCCTTCTCATGCCCTCTGATCTGCAGAAATTAGAATATGATAGTCTTCTCTTGCCTCGTTGTCTCCTTTTCCTGGACTTCTTCATTACAAGCCCCTACATCTGTTTTCACGCAACTCTCCTTTGAATGGCTTTATTTTCCCTGATGCCTGATTATCTGATCTATTATAGAGTGTAACTCATTTGGGTAAAGATCCCCTCATATCTGTGTTTTTTTACAGCACAAGAAGGTACAAACATTGTATTCTAATTCTTGTTTTTTTTTTCCAAGCTGAATTGCAAATGTGCAATTCGCAGTTGACTCTCATTCACTTTACATAATTTTCCTTCACAACTTCATTTGCTCCTCATGATGTGAATGCCTAAATATGCCTAACTGAAATAAGGCATGTCTTTCCCCTTCCATTTCATCAATGTCCTTTGTTTATTCTCTTCCACACAATCTTTTTCCTCTATTGTCTGTCCTCTTCCAATTGCAGATTGTCAACCCTTGGATTGCAACTCCCAGATTCCTTACCCACAGTCATATTGTCTGAGACTTTTTAGAATTCAAGCCCAACCAGAACTGGGAACATAAGGTTATCAGCCACTGATATAGATCATATATTTGGTGAGGTGTTCTGAAATACTGCATATGAAAAACGTCTTCTCAGAAATAACTTTCCAAAGAGAGACAGCATGGTGTTCACTCCAGGGTTGAGTGAACCCTGGAGACCAGATTTTAATCTCCCACATGACCATGGAAACCTACTGGGTGACCTTGGGCAAGTTACACACTTGCAGTGCTAGAAAATCCTATTATGGAATGCCTTGGTGTAGCCATAAGTCAGAAACTACAAGGGCACACAACAACAACTACAACTGCTACTACTACTCTGAAAATTCATACTCTGAATACCATTTTTTTCTGCTGTTATAAGGAAGATAAAAGAAAAAGATTAAGAAAACAGCATCTCCCAAGTACAATGAATAATCTGTTTTAGTACTGTTCTCAGTACTGTCAAATTAATGTTTCTAATGAGCTGCGACTGGTATCATATTTCTGCCCATAGGATACAGCCCCTTCCTTTCCAGCCCTCCCTGTCCCTCTTCCCTTCCCTTCCCTTGAAATTTGTAAGCTGATGGTTTGCAGACCTGCACCAATCCAAAGAGCAATATTTTCAACCTGTCTTATTACATTATAAAGTATTTGGTGATTAAATGTTCACTGCACAAGGTAATCCCAACCCTCTTTGATTGGAGCTATTGCACACATTTGCAGGTAAAAACTTTGGTATTTCATCATATGCACCAGGTCTAGAGTAGGAGATGTTGTTGAATGGCAGTACGAGCAACCCCTAGCCAGTGATGAAGAATGCTGGGAATTGCAGTTCAACAACATCTGGAAGTCACATGACTCTCATATCTAAGATCATTTTACCAAAGAAAATCCTGGCTGAAAATCCATGCAATTTCAAGAGCACCTATCTCTCCCTCCCAAAGGTGTCACATCTCACAAGTTTCCAACCATCCTTCCGCCAGGCTTGAAGGTCAGGCGTAAGCGTAACATTTCCAGAGTTATAAGAATTCATAGGTGCATTGTTTGCAGAGAGTTGACTCCGTAAATAACATGTCAATAATAACTTATTCTGCTCTTCCAGTTTTAACATTGTATTTATATTTCTATTATGAATGCTTTCCCAAAGGCAAAAAGTAAAGGCCAGATTTATTTTCTTTTGCAATATAATATATCATTCCCCAGTAGGCTTATTTGTTCAGGTGTTGCCCATTCTAATGATTTATACAGAGAAGTCTGGTAGTGCTTTTTAGCACCTACGAACTGGAAATGATAAACTCAAGAAGGATGATTTTAAAGTTAGAAAGGTCAACGGAAGTTTCTTGTACAAATAGAATAGAAACCAGGAAGTGAATGTATTATGTGCTGTTGATGCATATTTATTGGATTCAGTTTGTGGTCTCAAAAGTAAAATTGAGAGGGTTGGCAGTCCAATAAAATATTACTTGAGGAAAGAATAGACACTACATATGTGTGTGTGTGTGTGTGTATGTATATGTATATATGTATATATATCGATGCCAAATAGCATCAGAGTGTTGCATTCTTCCTTTACCAACCTAATATCCTCCACAAATACCTCCATCCTTGGGCCTTTTCGCTTCATCTCAGCCTATTTCTAAATTCATAACCTTACTGCAAAATATGAAAACTGTCCGGGTTTTATTGTTATTGTTAACTGTTATCAGTTCAACTCTGTGAAAGAGATACTTCCAAGTCACTCTGTTATCAACAGGGCCGCTATGGCTCTGGTCTGCCATGCAGGAACACACAACCAAATCATGCCCAACATGGAACTACTTGGAACTTCTCAATTGATTCCAAAAAGGAAATAAGACAGGAAGTAATAATAGAGATGAACCTTAGAGATTAACCATAGAGATAAAACCATAGAGCTTAAAATATAGCTTGAAATACACTCAGAAAACAGGGAAACAGCTAAAAGGGCTGTAAGCAACAGTGTACTAAAAGTGAAAGTGGCCAAAGGAGACACTACAATAAATCTTCAGAAATTAGACATGGTTGTTTTGGGGTTTGTTTTTTTTTTAAAAAAAAAGCTGGCTCGACTACAGAAATGACAGTGTCAACAAGACCAAGATTCAAAGATCAAAAAGACCAGAAAGAAACTTCCAGGAGAGGATCTCTTCCACAAGAAGAAGATCCAATAAGGGAAATCTTAACCCAATTAAGAACCATTACAGATGGAATGAAAAATATGGAGGTCAGGATTGACAAGAGAATTACACAGGCTGGAGAACATTTAAATAAAGGTCAACAAGAGATGAAGGAAGATATACAACAGATGGCAGACACAAGAAACAGCAAAAACATAACATAAAAATAATTGAAGAGGCTCAAAAGAAGATCCAAATGGATTTCTAAAGAGACTCAATTCAATTTCACAGATTAGAGTTTTCGCAAAGAGAATACTCTGACATTGAGAGAAATACTGGAATCTGTACAGGAACCGATTAACTGAAGTTAGAGCTGGAATCCTTGGTAGACCGGAGCAAGTAGTCGAGATTCAAATAGTCAGGACCTTTTGTGTCCAATTCCTACATGCAATAAGGAATAAACTTCCAAGAGATATGATTGTGTTGTTTACAAGAAAGAACGCATGAGACCAAATTTTGCAAGCTTATACCAAAGAGTATTAAGTATTAAGAGAACTTCCACCTCAGACAATAAAAAAAATACTTTTTCCTGACAGATAAATGCAAAATCAAATGCTCCAGATTCAGAGGGGAAAACCCAGAAGGAGTGATGGTGTCTTACAAAGGACAAAGATATTAGTTAACATCAGTCATGAAGGCCCAAGATTTTTATGATAAATCAAGAAAAGAACTACATTCATAAAAAAAAGAGAGAACATCCAAGAAGGCAAGAAGAGATGGCAACCTCAATAGATCCTGGATAAGGAAGACGTTCAATAACAGCAATACGTCACTCCTTATGACAAAGAAGAACAGGTTGATCATCCACTATCTCAAGAACAAGGATTCCTAAGATCCTCAAGAACGAGGATACTAAAGACTAAATGTGCCAGACAAGAGGAGAAGAACCTTCCATTATTTATGATTACCAGAAACCAGAAGAAATTCCCACTCAAGATTTCTGGATTACAAAAATGATAGATTGGGCAGAAATTGATGAATAGAATCAGCCTCATTTTAGGAATGTTCTGAGTCATCTTGTTTGCCCCCCCCCCCCCCCCAATTGATAACATTGTACATTATTACAAAATGATCAACTGACTAAAACAAATCTGGCTTTGGGATTTCCTACAGTTCATACGCAATACCTATAAAGAATCACAATTCTGTGAAATGTTCATCATGTTAGAGGCTAGGAAAGAATAAAGAACATATCTATGCCCTTTGTTGTTCATTCGTTCAGTCATCTCCGACTCTTCGTGACCTCGTGGACCAGTCCACGCCAGAGCTCGCTGTCGGCCGTCACCACCCCCAGCTCCTTCAAGGTCAGTCCAGTCACCTCAAGGATGCCATCCATCCATCTTGCCCTTGGTCGGCCCCTCTTCCTTTTGCCTTCCACTTTCCCCAGCATAATTGTCTTCTCTAGGCTTTGCTGTCTCCTCATGATGTGGCCAAAGTACTTCAACTTTGTCTCTAGTATCCTTCCCTCCAATGAGCAGTCGGGCTTTATTTCCTGGAGGATGGACTGTTGGATCTTCTCGCAGTCCAAGGCACTCTCAGCACTTTCCTCCAGCACCACAGCTCAAAAGCATCGATCTTCCTTCGCTCAGCCTTCCCTAAGGTCCAGCTCTCACATCCGTAGGTTACTACAGGGAAGACCATGGCTTTGACTAGGTGGATCTTTGTTGCCAGTCTGATGTCTCTACTCTTTATTATTTTATCGAGTCTGGACATTGCTCTCCTCCCAAGAAGTAAGCGTCTTCTGATTTCCTGGCCACAGTCTGCATCTGCAGTAATCTTTGCACCTAGAAATACAAAGTCTGTCACAGCCTCCACGTTTTCTCCCTTTATTTCCCAGTTGTCAATCATTCTTGTTGCCATAATCTTGGTTTTTTTTTTATGTTTAGCTGCAACCCAGCTTTTGCGCTTTCTTCTTTCACCTTGATTAGAAGGCTCCTCAGCTCCTCCTCGCTTTCGGCCATCAGAGTGGTGTCATCTGCATATCTGAGGTTGTTAATGTTTCTTCCAGCAATTTTTACCCCAGCTTTGCATTCATCAAGCCCCGCACATCGCATGATCTATGCCCTAGTGTTACCTAAATACACCAAAAGTGACATGGATGGATATAATGCATTTTCTAGAAATTCTCCCTCTTGATTTTTGTTCTTGTTAGCTGTTGTCAAGTTGACTTCAACTCATGGCGATCCTATGAATGAGAGACCTCCATGTCACCCCTTTTCAACAGAGATGCTCAAAGATTTATGGCTTTGTAAAAAAATGGAAGCCAGAACTTGATTAGAGGCATAGATTATCATAGTCAGGGCTATACTAATATAATGATTTTTAAACATGAATTTGCAAAAGAATGTATTCATTTCCTCTTTACACTATGAGTTTTTCTCAAGTAGTACACTGGCAGCCCAATTGTACCCAGGTCACCATTTTCTCTTCTCCATCTTAGTGAAACAGCCATTGATTGGTGACAGGAGTACACCAGGATAGTTGTTTCATACAATTGCCTAGCTGGCAATCATGACCTCTCAGACCTTCAGGTAAGTATGAAAGTTTATCCTCTACCCAGAGGCGGCCCTAGGTAATTTTCAATGGTAAGCAAACAGTATTTTGCCCCCCCCCCCCCAAAACCAATCACTATCTATCTATCTATCTATCTATCTATCTATCTATCTATGGGGGCATGGACAAATTTTGGCCCTCCAGGTATTTAGGACTTCCTACTGGCTGTTTGGAATTGTGGGAATTGAAGTCCAAAACACATGGAGGGCTGAAGTTGGCCCATGCCAGCCATACATACACACACACACACACTAGCCATCCCCTGCCACGCGTTGCTGTGATCCAGTCTAGTGATCTTAAAAAGAAAGTAATAAGAAAGTTGGTTTCTAATATATGTAATTTCTTAATGCTTGTAATAAATAAATAGTATTTCTTGTTGTTTCTTTGTCAGTGTTGATGTAGTTCCAACACAAAATACTGAAGGGATTTGGGGAAAATAGACTCTGATACTGGAGGGGTTTTGGGGAAACATGTACAATAATTTAGATTTGCAGTACCTTCAGTCACTTCCATTCATGAAGAAACCTCCTTGCCGCCCTGAGAGGGGTGATGGCACAGCTGCCTGGAGAGGCACTTGCAATGCTGCCCCTCTTCACACAGGAGAAGAGGCCCTGTGCTCCATCGGCTCCTGGGTATGCGCTTTGCATTCTCTTCCCCCACACGCTTTGCAACTCCGGGAGAGGGACACGCGCCGGCATTACCAGGCGCACGGAAAAAGAGCCCTCATGCAGGGAGCATGCTCTCCCTCCATCCTTCCCTCACAAGTGCGCACGTTGTCCTCCTCTCCTCCTCCTCCTTGCAGGCCAAGGAAGACAACAACGCCAGTGTGCATCCTTCTCCCAGCGTTAGGAAGTGCATGGAGAAGGAGGGCGATGCAGGGCGCACATTTCCTAATGCCAAGAGAGGGATGCGCAGCGGCATTGCTGGGCACGTGGGAAAAGAGGCCTCGTGCATGCCTCTTTTGTGTTTCATCTTGGGTGCTATCTTTGAAATGTGTCATTGTGTATGTAAACAGCTATCCCATGATCCCAAACATTTTATTTATTTATTTACAGTATTTGTATACCGCTTTTCTCACCCTCAGGAGGACTCAAAGTGATTTACACACTTCTAATTCAAAGCACTTTGGATCAGGGATACTCAACCTGTATTACATTACAAAGTGCTAGACCGGCTGTTAGGTATTGTGGGAGTTGAAGTCCGAAACACCTGGAGGGCTGAAGTTTGCTCTTGCATGTGCTTGACCCAGAAGCAGATGAAGAGCCCTCCTTCCATCCAACTGCCACTGCTTTGGCCTTGGAGAAACAGGTGGCATGTGAAGCCATGGAGCCCTTCCAGACAGGCCCTATGCCGCATTATCACAGGGTGTTTACACCCTACACCACTGGAAAAATTATACTGCCTAGCCGGTATTGCGCCACCTGACATCCGCCGGGAAGTGGCGGCCAATAGTGAAAGGACCAAGGCAGAGACATCTCCAGCTCATCCCCTGTTTGGGTATCAGCCAGCACGTCAACGACTTAAATCTAGAAATAGTTTTCTAAGATCTACAGAGACACTCGCTGGAACACCTCAGCAAGCGAGAGTCCAAAAGTGGCAGCCTCAAACCCAGCACCTCAGCCCATGGCTGATACCAGATGAGAGACTACCCCCTGGGCACACAGAGGACTGGGCGACTTGGAAGGCGCTGAACAGACTGCGCTCGGACACCACGAGATGCAGAGCCAACCTTCAGAAATGGGGCCACAAAGGGGAATCCTCGACGTGCGAGTGTGGAGAGGAGCAAACCACTGACCACCTGCTGCAATGAACCCTGAGCCCTGCCACATGCACAAGGGAGGACCTTCTTGCGGCAACACCAGAAGCACTCCAAGTGGCCAGATACTGATCAAAGGACATTTAATCAACTACCATACTCACAAATTTTGTAATCTGCTTGTTTTGCTTTGTTCTGTTAGAAATGTAACATAATTTGACTGGTTGTTCTGACATGACAAATAAATAAATAAATCCCAGGTTTTCAGCTTTAAACTGGATCATATGAGTCCACTCTGCCAGATAATCCAGGATAAACAGAAAACCTGCAATCACATCCTGGGATATAGGGCCTGTCTGGACAGGCCCTTCATCCCTTCCCACACTGGCATCCCTTTGCCTTTGTGTCATGTTTTAATTAAATTATACACCTAAGGGCAGGGGAGCATTTTGTTGTTGCTTTACTCGTACAGTGACAGTGTTACACAGTTGGTGTTCTGCAACCACTGCTTCAACCATCCATGGTTTGAAAACATTTTTTTAAAAAAAAATCCCAAAGCAGTCTTTGATTTTGCCACTCTGTACTGTGGAAATATAAATATAGAGCTCCATAGTGTCTCGTCCAACAGGAGTTGAGATTGAGCCCTGGAACTGATGGAAGGATAAGTGGAAGGACAAGAGTTAGCAACCCAAAAGACACTGCTGCAAAATGTAATTGCTAAAATATCAAAGTCAAAATATTATCCAAATTTAAACTATTCGGCCAGCAATGGAAAGGAATCACACAGGATCATATTTTTGCAGTCCATTAAGTGTGTTGATGACAAATCAGATAAAGGAATACTGGGGAAATTAATATAAAGCAGTGTGTATAAAGGGACATTACATTTGGTAATCTAATGCAGGCTTTAAAAGGTTTTAAAGATCAAGTCAGGGTCTGCTGCAGTTTTTAGTTTTGGATATGTTTTTTATGGATTTTAACTGAATTTTTAAAATACCAATGATATTTAATTCCATTTTAATGTTTGCATATTTGTGGATTTTAAACTGTACTGAAATGTTTTTAATCTAAGCCAACTTGAGTCTTCTTGGGGAGAGAAAAAGCAGGGTATAAATAAACATAATAATGTGTTGTGGAAGGCTTTCATGGCCAGAATCACTGAGTTGCTGTGAGTTTTCTGGGCTGTATGGCCATGTTCCAGAAGCATTCTCTCCTGACATTTTCCCCACATCTATGGCAGGCAACCTCAGAGGAACAAAATCTGGCTACCAGTACCCTCTAAAATAACCCTCTAAAATCAGAACAATAAATAAAGAGCAACACTAAAAAAGGGGGGGAATTCCTGACATGAAGCAATCAGGGCCAGTTAACCGCTCCCAACAAAGGATTCCTGGGCAGCAACTAGCTCGGCTTCGAAGCTGCAAGGCCATTAAATACTCATCAAGATGACCAATTGCAACATTCACACTTACCTCAAGCAGACATGAGTTCTTTTTCCCACCCTGGACATTCCACAGATATACAAACCCCACTTGCCTAGTTACAAACAGACCTCACAGCCTCTTGAGGATGCCTGCCATAGATGTGGGTGAAACATCAGGTGAGAATGCTTCACCAAGCACCAAAGAGCATTCTGAACTCCACCAATAATAGAACTGAACCAAACTTGGCATACAGGACTTTCATGACTAACAGAAAATACTGGAGAGGGGGTTGGGAAAAATAGACCCTGACATTTGGGAATTGCAGTTTACCAAGCACCAAAGAACATTCTGAGCTCCACCAACAATAGAATTGAACCAAGCTTGGCATATAGGACTTCCATTACCAAATACTAGAGGGGTTTGGGGGAGGCATGTACAGAAGATGACATTTGCAGTACCTTTTGACCAGGCCTCCTTGCTGCCCTGAGAGGGGTCCAGGCTCAGCTGCAGGGAAGGAAAGGGAAAGCGAAAGAGCCTGGCTGGCTGGCTGCCTCCCTCCCTCCTGGCAGCACGTGGAGGGAGGGAGGACTTCCCTCTCGCCTAATGGGCGGGGCCTGCGCTTCTCCATTAGAAGGCTGTGGAGGGCGCATGGGGCCTGCAGGAGGAGGCGTGGCCTAAGGACAGAACAGCGCCCCCTGGCAAAAAAAGTATTCCGCCACCGCTTACTTCGAGTAATGGACGGGCCGCCCCTGCCTCTACCCATCAGATAAGATCTCAGCCTTAAGTGGTAATAGCACTCTCCTAAACAAAATGGCAGTCCCTTATCAAAGTTATGTTATAATGATATTAGAACTAACAGATACGTAGATTGTGCTAGACACCTATATGCTCATACACCCATGCTCATACTTTTGTAATTCCTAAAACATTCACCAACTCTTAAATAAATGATCCTTCAACTGTTTGGTTTTATAATTAAATTTTTGTTTAGTGTAGACTGCCATGTGTCAAAAATACTCTTTCACACTACCCAGATTCATTGCTCAGAAACATTCCTTTGGGAATACCTACTAACAATCACTATAAATCCCTATTTATAGGTATGTAAAATTATGCAGAAGATTGAGGGTCCTCTTTTCCTACATGTGCAGATCTACATCTGAAGGTTTTCATCTGTTTGTTCTTTGAATATTTTTACAAAGTGTCGTATGACAGATAGCTATGGGTGAAAAATACCTTTTTAGTGATGGCACCTAGTTGTGTAACCTGGTTGTGTAACACCTTCTTGAGATTGGCATGCATAGTACCTACTTTCATGTCTTTTTGGAACAATGCAACGAGTCTTTCTTGTAGTATTTTAGAATTTGACTGTGTCAATATTGCCGTTTTCTCCATTTGTTTTCATCTGTTTTTCACTTTCATTTGTACTTTAAATTAGGTACTTTAATGTGTTCTTTGGGATCTTTATTCTTTAAGCAACCAAAAAATAACACCTTATTTTGGGGGAGGGGTATATAAATAACAGAAATAAACAAGTAACTAGATTTTTTAAAGCCATGACCAGCCATGGTACACAGTTCTCTATTGAAAAATATTCCCTCCTATGAACTATTCCTGGGAACTTGCATCTGGATGTTTCTACAATTATTGCAGATTGACACTGGTTGTCTTGTCTTGTTTCTATTCAGTGGAATCCTAGGTTTTGTAGTTTGGTGATAGACTTAGTGCTCTCTGTAGCAATACTGTGCAAAAGAATGAACTAGAGCTCTCTAGCAAAGAATTTTAAATACAAAATAACAAAAGCCAGGATTCCATAGAAAGTCCATAGTCTTGGCAACTAAGCTGGTATCAAACTACTGTATTTGTGGAATATGGTTACGTTCTCTTTTGCTCACTGCTGTCCAGTGCATCTCAAGAACTGGCCTCTTGATTTAGGTCCCTCACACAGCAACCCCCCCCCCCTTTAGTGGTTTATAAACCGCTGTAGCACACCTGCCAGGCTTTGAATTCTCAGCCAGTGGTCATGACACCTAGAATTTACTGAATCTTGTTGACTCTTCCTTTCTTACATCTTCCTGTATTTGTTGCATCACTTAGAGAGGGTAAGATTCCTCAATAGCATATCCACGCCAGTCACAAATCCCACACCATAAAACTAAAAAGTCAGTCTAGAAAACTGTTACTGTGATCTTCTAGATAACTTCAGCTCATGTTGGCCTACAGTAAGTGCCTTAGTTATTCTACATGGATGTATTCAGTGGCTCCTTGCATAATGTTTTTGGCCAATGGTTACATGATACTGAGAGAAGTTTACAAGCTCAAAGAGTTACTGCTTGTCATGTGAGGGTTGTCCTGGACAGTTCCATCATCTAACTGTTTGCCATCACTGTCCTGGACATCTATATATGCTATCTAGCCCACCACCACTAAATATGTTCTCTACCTGTGTGGACAGCTAAAAACTATATGCTAACTATTACATTAAGTTTTGTGACAAATAAATTAGACTCGGTAGGTAAAGTGTTCATTGGGAACTCCCAAATTCTCCAATAGAGTAGCTGATATAAAGGATGGTCTTAGCAATTTGGATGTCCCACACTCTCATTGCAAAATCAATGCTGCTGAAAGTCTTTACAACAAAGCCACTAACTGCTAACTACCTGTTAAGTGAAGATAGGAGGGTATCTCCACTTAGTCTTCATAGTGCCTCTTTACTATCTGATTTATCCCACAGGATTTAATTCATGTGGCAGGATGGCATCCATCTGTGTTATGATGAGTATTGATATTGTTAGAATTGTACTTGACTCGGTATATGGATTTGTTATGTTTGGGATTCTCAACTGTATTTCATGCTGTAGTTGGGTGAGATCTTCTCCAGGTTGGAATGTTAAAAAAAATATTCTAAGCATGTGTAACTTTGTAGCCATTATAGAATATCTGTGCATATTCTTAAGCAGTTTTGAGGACTGAAGTTGTAAAAAGCCTACATGAAGGCAAAGCATTCTGAAGAGACATCAATACATCTATTGAAATGGAATGCTGTAGAAGATTGACATCCTGGTTAAAATAGCTTGTGGTTGCCAGATTGATCTATGCTTATCTCCTTTTCTTGAGGCTGATATGCCTCCATTTACATTACTGCTACTACCACTAGTACTACTGCACACAGCAACTTCTAACATCACAACTGCTATTGTTGTTAAAATCAGTTTCTCAGGTGTTTGGGATCTCAATGGTGCCTTGCACAATGTTATGTTTTATCTCTGTAGTTTCTTTCACATCTTTCTATATGTTATATACTCATGCCTATGCTTCCAAAATTAGATAGTCAAATCCCATAGCGCAAAACAGCTAACATAAAAACCAATTTTCATAGCCTAGTGCAATAAATTAATATCTGAGGATGAACCAGTCATGGGGTGGGTGAAGCAAGGGGAGAGAAGAGAGATGCAACAAATGAACAGGAATGATTAGGAGGGTGTATTGAATCAGACAGCATATTTTTTATTCATTCCAAGAACATTTTTGAAGTGTCACTATGTATTTAAGCCAACAGTATGTGTTGACAGTAAGCTAACTGTTTAACAGTTTTACATACGCAAAACAGAGCACAAAATGAATGTTCCTGTTTTGCAACTGTATAAAGGCCAGCACATAACAATCATCATCTTTACACTTGGCAATTGGCAATAAAATATAATGACAACAAGGTGATTGCAACCGTCTTGCAAGTTCAGAAAGGGCGTGGCCACATGGCAGAGCTGGTTTAGATTATTGTCTGTGTTGCATGAGGAATAATTATGTAAGAAAAGTCTCCTAGGTGCCTTGGCTCCAAAGGCCTCCATCACATGAGATGCCCACATCAAATGAGGTGCCCAGAACCTGAAAGTAGTTTTTCAGATGAAGGCGGATTAGCAGAAAAAATAGTAGGACTATTACTTCCCTAAACTTCGAAATGGTGGTTCTGTTCATGGTGGCGAAAATATTATTTGCTTTCCATGCTGCAACATCACATTATTCGATCCTGTTCAACTTACGTTCAACTCAGAACTATGCTGGTACAGATGGAGATGTCCGCAGAAAAAAAGGCTACAAGAGCTATGAAGAAAATGAGGCACTGGAGAAACTGAAGAATTTATTTGTCTTCCTTGTCTATCATAGACTTTTATTTCATCAGAAAATAAAGAGAAAAGAAAGAAATTTGGAAGCATTCAATGGAATCCATGAATAAAAAGAAGATGCATCTCAATAAAATGTGGTCTTTAATTGCTAAACAATCTGACAAGTTTCAGTCTGTGAGTGTCCTTAAAACTTTCTTTAGGGGGATGGTATAAAATCTGTATAAAAATAAAGCTTTTTTTGCTGCAGTTCTGTATCACTGTCGTCATTACTTAACTAAGTAGCGTCACCCAGGCTGACTCCCCCTTTTCTCACTTACCAGGCAGCAGCCACTATGAGTGACAGAGATCTGTTCCTTTGTCAACCAGGAAGCAGCTGCCTAACATTTCCACTTCTTCCAGTGAACATTTCTGGTGAGATAGTGTTCAAAAAGACAAACTTCATCAAGCTTTCTCTAGCAATCTGTTTGTCTATGATCTTGTTGCTTACTGTTTCCTGTATGTATGTTCTGGTGTATGTTCCTTTACTCTATTGTTTCCGAGAAGATATAAAAAGGGCTACAGACCTTCTCTTCCCCCCCCCCCCGACCATGTGACCTGTTGATATCTGTTTGGTTACAAGAGAGATGCCTTGGCCAGCTGGCACAGGGAATCACCTCAAAGATATTTGAAACTGAACTAATACGTTCAACTTCAAACGGTATTGCAAAATACCAAATAATGTAATAGTTGCATTACCTATACTGAATTACAAATATATAGATATTTTCATAGCAAATACCATTGGTAGCAATCATGTATCCACTTACCTGGGAGTAAGCCCTGCTGAACTCAGTTCCATTTGAAATTACACTGTATCCTGTAAAGTAGTGGTAGACTGCTGTCTCAAACAATACAAGAGCGTATGTTAGAATCATAGAATTGGATAATAGCCCAGTCTTTCATTTCAGTCAGTGCTAGGAATTGCAAGTAAATATTTCAGTTCTCAGTTAATTTTGAATGTGTGAAATTTGGCTTTCTGAATCTAAATATAAAATGGAATACCTACATTTTTGAACTATGAGCCACAGATTGCAAATGAAAACATACAAGCAATGTCTAGATTTGAAGATAAGTTCACAAAAATGCTTAAGTTTGAAATGGTGGTGGAAATCCTGTTGGCTAGTCTCAATTAGTGCTGAGACATTTAATCAAAAGATGAATATTTAGTCACTGCATAGGCAAATTCCATTCATCCAATGGCTGTTCTCTAGTTAGGCCTAGCAATAGGAGTTGGCAAATACTGTATGTACAAAAAGTATATGCATTAAAAATAGGCACAAAAGTGGAAAAATCATTTGTTGAAGAGGCATTCATTTGAAATAAAGTACAACAGTATGAACAAAAAAAAAGGATATATTTTGAAAAATGTGCAATAACTAAGACAAAAACATTAGTGTAGACTGGGGAAAATGGCTGATGTGAATAATCCTTCAAATAAAAGTGGCGATCCATGACAGATATAGGTAGAATGATATAGGAACTATCTGTCTCCTGATCCAATTCGCTAAAATTCACTTTAGAAGCCAGCAGCCACACCAACTAAGAGACTTCTATAGCACTGGTAAAGGAAGCATCAAAGTTGCCACATCTGGTCCCCTCCTTGTCTGTCAGCTGTAGTGTGATGAGCAGCAACAAGAACTCCTGTGGGTTCCTATAGCAATGGCTTGTCATACTGCAGTTCACTGGTGAGAATGGACTTCCCCTTCAGCATCTGACTCACTAGCACTCCTTTGAGTGATGCATCTGCCTGACTTTGTGGAATGGCGCTTGAGGGCATTTATGACTATTGCAGTGATGCCACCAGCATCAATAGGAATTGCCAACATCTGCAAGATCACAATTTATAACATTGTAAAGGTTGAAAAGGGTTACTGGATAGGTCAAGACATTTCACCATTACCAATGATGTGGTGATGACTAGTCATTTTAGGATAGTGAGAGCCCTTCCAGACAGGCCTAAAACATGGGAACTCTCACAGGTTTATCTGAGATGTCCAAATGATGTCTCAGGTAAACCTTAATTAATCTGGAGTAAATTGGGATTTTCCAGTTTACTCCAGATTAATTTGACATCTGGAAAGATCTGGACCTTGATGTAAGGTCTGGATCTTTCCAGGTGTGGGCCCGGTGGGGATTGACTCCTGGGACTGTTTCTATGATCCCAAGGGTCAATCCCCACTGCAATCCAAGAGCCCAAAGGAGCAGGATAGCACCCCCATCCCTCCCCTCCTATCCCCCATTTACCTCAAAAAACTTGAGGGGCTTGGCTGCATGCTCACTCCCCCCCCCCCCCCCAACCTCCTGGTGCACCATTTTCATGTGCCATGAGTTTTTGCTGGAGGGGCCTGAGCATGCAGCCACCCCCCCCCCACTTAAATTTCTGGGGTAAATGAGGGGCAGAGGGCTGGCTCAATTCCCTCCTGGCTCAACCTGTGGTTTGGAATGGGTGTGGGGACTCAATCTCAGGGGAAACTGTGATAACATATCCCAGTTCCTCCCAAGATTGAGGTGTGTGTAAAAGGCCCTGAGATGGCAATTCCCCATTCCTCTACTGCTATGATAGTTTTGAAATTTTTGCAAAATATAATTTGCATAAAATTCCCATCTTTGCGTAACATTAGTGTCTTTTTGCTTTGTGAGACTAAACATACACACACATAAGAACCAGGGATGGAAAAAATGGAAAATATTCCAAGAAATGATGTTCCGGTATTAAAAAATCTCTGATGGGAGGAATACTTCAAAAAAATTATTTAATTTGTAACACAAACAATGAATTCACAGTCATAGTAATATACATAAAAGGGGGGGGGGGATATATTACAACTAAAACACAATATTAAAACACTAAATACAAACTAAAACACAATAAGGGTTCTCACCCCAAAGGGGGGGGGCACAAATATTAATTTACCATTCCAAATCCATCTAATTAATCTTACTAATTACCAATAACAGATTACTAAAATGTTAGATTTCATATCATAACAACAACATTAATTGTTCAAAAAGTCCATAGAGAGTTTCTTGTAGTTCGGAAAATTGTTTGGAAGGGCTGAATGTGTCTGCCTGACCCTCAAAATTGTGCACAACTTCTCCGCCTTATCAATCTTTATTAAATCATGTTTCTTGGCTTGTAAATCACTTTGAGATTCTCAGTTGGAAGATCCTCCACAAGTACAAATCACAGGATTAAAGTAACATAACTGGAGAAGTTATTTAAATCAGGAAAAGATGGTGAAAAATTAAAGCACTTAAGTCTCTTGAGAGAGAAAAAAAATGGAATTGATTTTCCACCCTCCAGCAATTAATGAAAAAAGAAAGTAATGAAACATGCCAGTGGGGAAGGTCTTGTGACATGAAAACAGCGGTTTGCTCAGTCTTCCATTCAGCGCATTAGCTTTTCCTTCATAAACATTTTTAAAAGCTCTAGTAAGCCTTGGATTAGCCAAAATAGTTGTGGAAAGTGCCATTTAAATGCAGCCCTTCAGAGCCTTGGCAAGAGCAGTACTGTTCTCTGACAACACCAAAGGAAAGAGCATGCTGTGGTTTCAATCCCCAACTGTCGCCTTGAGGAATATTGCAGTCGGCAGAAAAGGAGCATCTTATATGTTTTAACAAAGCCATGTAAAAGACTTTCCAAGGGCAGAACAGTCTGGGGACGGAGGGACAAAGGGAGGGGGGCAGAAGAACAAACTGTTTCTCTTTCAAGGTAAGGAGACCAGAGGAGAAAACAGGAAGGAAAATATGTGTCATGAACCCCCAAATGTATTGAAAGGCTCGCTTAGCATTTAAGCAAATGTCAGCTGAAACCCTCCTGCTGGTTGCCACCAGCAGTACTGGCCATTGAGCAATTGGATTCCAATACACGAGTAGGATGCACTCAGTGGAAAGCCACCTCATTGTTGGTGGAGGTTGTCACTTTGTTTGATGCAGAGTTATGTACAAGCGGCAGGGACAACCTTTTCGTAATGATTTCTGTTATCTCAGATGAGCACAGAGAGGTGACATAGGGCGGCTGCTTCTATAAATAATAATAATAATAAATTACTCCTTCTTCCCTGTTCTGGAAAATGTCACTTCTGCACATATAAGATAATTATGTGGCTGAAACTGGGGTGATTGTTTCCAGTTCTTCAGAAATGGTAAACAGCATCTGCGTAGCATCCATTTTTGGTTCTCTCTTGGGTACCAAGCCATTATCTCTCACTATATGTCAGTCATCAACTGCTCTGTCTTACACTTTACATGGTAATTTTTACAAGATTTCTCAGGCACAAAGAACATTTCTGATTGCAGATTTAATCCTTCCTGTAAATAAACAGTGTTTATTTCATTTTCAGTCTGCATTCTTGCTTTTTACATGGCTTCTAGAACTGAGTTATTCTGACAACTTCCTGTCAACTCAGACGTGAATCTGATGTTGGCTTCAGTCTGAACTTTAAAGGAGTTGTGTATGGTGTTGGACCTTATCCCCAAGATAGGATTAGCACTGTAAAAAGAGATCCTTAGTTCAGAATAAAACCCAGAATTAAATCCCTTCACTGTCGACATGGACGCCATGACTGGTGATTGGAATAGGATAATAGATGAAGAATACAATATTTGACTTGTCCATTAGATGTATCAGTAGTTTCTCTGACACCAATTTGCATAGGTTTTTTTTAAGACAAAGGAAATTCTAGAGGGCTGCAAAGCAGGAAAGGGAATAGTTAGAGAGGTGTTCCATATGTCGAAAGAGGCAAAATTGGCAAAAGATTGTTTGCTTTTCTAGAGAACAAAGACAAATAGAATAATATTAAGTTACAGGAAAATAATGTATTGCCATATTGAACAGCAGAGAACCTGTTAACATCATGAGTAGCTTCAAAGTAGACCCAATGATCTAGAGCAGTGATTCTCAAAATGTGCTCCTCCTCCTCCTCCAAGCTTTCCCTCCCCTTTCAAGCTTTCCCCCCTTCCTAGCTACCAAAAGCCTTTTCAACCTGCCCCCCTTGCCATCAAAAGCCTTTTTCCCTGACCACCAATAGCCTTTTTTCTTTACCCTCCTTGCTGCCTAGATCCTTTTCCCCTCACCTTCCTTGCTTCCAAAACCCTAGTTCCCTCACACCGCTCAGAGGGTGCTTTGATTGTGCTTTACCTGCACAGTAGAAGAGAGTTGAACTGGATGACCCCTGGGGTTTCAGTTGTTCTTATTTTTGTTGTTGTTGGATGGCCATCTGTTGGGGTGCTTTGATTGTGCTTTTCCTTCATGGTAAAAGGGTGTTGGAGTGGATGGCCCCTGGGGTTTCTCTTCCTCTTCCTCCTCCTCCTCCTCCTCCTCCTCCTCCTCCTCCTCTTCTTCTTCTTCTTCTTCTTCTTCTTCTTCTTCTTCTTCTTCTTCTTCTTCTTCTTCCTCTCCTCCTCCTCCTCCTTTTCTGTTTATTACTACTACTACTACAAAGGCTGGGTGGCCATCTGTTGGGGGTGCTTTGATTGCACTTTTACTGCATGGCAGATGGGGGGACTGGATGGCTCCTGCAGTCCTTTACTGAAATATTTAAGTTTATATTGGTCAAAAAGTTTGCCCATGCCTTATATACATTATATATAATATATTATATAAATATTTCATGGAGCTCCATGAGAAACCTTTGCTTCAAAAAGGGCTCTGCAGCTGAAAAGGCTTGAGAATCCCTGATCTAGAGCAATGGTTCTCAACCTATAGTTCTCCATGTGTTTTCGACCAACTCCCAAAATTCCTAACATCTGGTAAACCGGCTGGGACTTCTGGAGTTGAAATCCAAAACACCTGGAGCCAAAGGTTGAAAACCACTGTTCTAGAGGGATAGTGGGCTTTTCTCTACTAGAGATCATTAAGTGGGAGATGAAGAGCCATCCTTTGAAGAAGTTCTGTCTCTGGATTTCCCTTGTTAAAGGATGAAGATAGGGCTTATGCTAGAAAGTCAGCTCTGTAATGTATACAGATAGATTGATTGCATCATTTATGAGATCTTATTGCATATGAGATCTTTTAGGGTTGTGATGGTGCAGTAGGTTAAGTGCTGAGCTGTGGAACTTCCTGACCGAAAGGTCAGCAGTTTTAATCTGCGGAGCAGGGTGAGCTCCCTTTGTTAACCCCAGCTTCTGCTAAACTAGCACTTCAAAAACATGCAAATGTGAGTAGATCAATAGGTACCACTCAGGCAGGAAGGTAATGGCACTCTATGCAGTCATGCTGGCTATGGATAATGCTGACTCTTCGACTTAGAAATGGAGATGAGCACCACCCCTCAAAGTCGGACTCAACTAGACTTAATATCAAGAGGAAACCTTTACCTTTTATTGCTACGCTTTTCATACAAAACACAGCTTAAGAATTACCTGAACTAAACTTTTCATAAAATCATGTTGGGAAAAGGCGCATGGGCCATCTAGTCCAACCCCTTCCCATGCAGGAAAAGCACAATCAAAGTATCCCTGACAGAGGGACATCCAGCCTCTGTTTAACCACCTCCAAGGAAAGAGCTTCCACCACACTTCAAGGCAGAGTCCCACTGCTGGGCAGTTCTTACAGTCAGGAAGTTATTTCTAATGTTCAGGTGAAATCTCCTTTCCTGTAATATGAACCCATTGTTCTGGGTCCTAGTCTCCAGGGCAGCAAAAAATCAAGCCTGTTCCGTGCTCCTTATGACATCCTTTCACATTTTTATACATGGCTATCATGTCTCCTCCCAACCTTCTCTTCTACAGGCTAAGCATACCCAGTCCTTTAAACCACTCCACATAGGGTATAGTCTCCAGACCTTGGATCATTTTAGTCACCCTCACTTTCTAGCTTGTCAATATCCTTTTTGAATTGGGGTGCTCCGAACTGGGCACAGTATTCCACGTGAGGTCTAAGCAAAACAGAATAGAGAGGCACCATGATTTCCCATGATCTAGACTTTATACTCTTTTTGAAGCAGCCCAAAAGCTGGCTAGTGACAATAAAATCTTAATCTTCCAAATGCTAAAGGAGGTTATATAAGAGTTCCCTCTAATTCAATTCTTAAGTCAGGGCACAAGAAAATATCTCTGGCATTTTGTCTTTTCATCATATCCAATGCACCTATGCTGGCTGTATCTAATTTCACTGTCTTCCAGGACAGAGCCTCAGAGAAAAGACCAATATGTGTCCATGGCAATGAACTGTTAACAAAAACAAGATTTAATTGCACCCTGGTGGAGCATAACACTATGTAACATGATTTTTGTTCCTGGGTTATAAATGTCATTTCCTAATTGGTTTTATCATTAAAAACATGGAAAAAAGATTATTAAACTGAAAAAACTTTGTCTTCGTGGGACATACTCCAGTACATGTTGCTATAATTTTTCAGTGAATATCTCATCGAGTCTCAATCAATTCAACACAGTTTGTGGCAGCCACAAAAACAAAGTTTCTGGAGTATAACAACTACTTTCAAAGTAAGTCCTGCCTCCTGCACAATTAAACAGGAATAACACTTCCAAATCAGTAACAGAATTTGTTTTCAATTTTTGTTACATATTGTAATGTTTTGCCAACATACGTATCATAAAAAATCCAAGGCAGCAGTCACTGTGAGCTGTACAGCATCACAAGTGGTGCAGTTCACCAATCAGTGAGTATTCAAGTCAAGGGGCAAGGCTATACCCTTGTGTCATCCAGCTGTCCTTATGCCTCTCAAGGGAAAACTGTGTGCCAGGAGGTACTAGATACCTCCTTCTATAACTTTTGCAAGAATTGTTACATAAGTGTAGTCCTAGTTGATTTATAGTAGTGTAAGTCTCTAAGAGGGTTCCAACAAACGGCAAATGCTTTGCACCAGAAGTGTGTCTATAGTCTTAAGCTTTAGACTGAACCATGGCCTTAGATTTTGAATAATTTATGGGAGAAGCAAAATCTATTCTTAGAAGTTTACAATTACAAGTTTGTGTCATTTTGTCTTCATGTCATTTTGAAGGAGCAGCAAAAAAAAAAATCTGTTCTCAATCCACAATGCTCATTTGCTGTATTAGTATCCTCTACACAGCAGCAATAATACGGACTGGCAAGCAGAAATGATGGCATGTGATTGAAAGCTGAACTCTCCTGGGAGGGTCCCATTGAGGATTTTCTACTTATTCCTCATTAGTCCTGAGCAGGTCTGCTCATGAATCCTGTCACCTTAGCAGCAAAAGATCTCTTTCTTGCTTTGTTGTTAGTAAGAAAATGAATTGCAGGAGCATTGGAATTCATGAAGGCAGACTATTGCAATTAATTTTCTTAAAGTCTGTCTTGGAGACTTTTAACAGTTATGAATTGGGAAGCACGATCTTAACGCACTCTTAATTGCCCGGGGAGTGGGGGAAGAGAGATATGAAAAATCATTCTTAAAATTTCCCCCAAATATAATTTGTTTTGCATTTTAGAATAACAATGAGATGAAGAAGGCAACAGTATGAAGTGTTACTAGTATCAAGATTTCTATATTAGAGTTATCTGACATGGAAGAAAGCATTTATAATGAAGCAGACACAAATGAAATATAGAGATTCGTGTCTCCTCTATTCTGATAATCAATTAGTTAGTTTTAAGACCATGTATGAATGTCAGGAACTCATAAATGATTGGTCCTTGGTATCCGCTGGGTCCCTGGTATCCACTGGGGTTGGGTTCCAGGATCCACCCCACTTCCCTTTGGATACTGAAATCTATGAATGTTCAAGTCCCATTTTATACAATTTTTATACATAAAAATGTAATGTTTGTTTGTGGGATTAACATAACTCAAAAACCACTGGACGAATTGACACCAAATTTGGACACAATACATCTATCAGGCCAAGGACTGACCATCACTCATAAAAACACTGGAAACACAGCAGAAGGGAATTAAAAGCCAAAAATTAAAAACATATATGCACAAAACCACATATATGCACATTTACTTACTTAGGCGATCCCTCGTTGGACGAGTAAGATGGTCTTCCATTATGGATTTCCTTGTGGGTCCGTATGTGGCTGTGGAGCCCTATTCTTGCTCTGCATCTTCTTCCGCAGTGGGGGCATTGGTTTCCAGGTGGAAGGCGGTCCCGGTCGGGGTTGGCTTGACGCGCCTTCCTCATGGCACATTTCTCTCTTTCACCCTCCACTCGTGCCTCCTCAAATTCTGCAGCACTGCTGGTCACAGCTGTCCTACAGCTGGAGCGCTCAAGGGCCAGGGCTTCCCAGTTCTCAGTGTCTATGCCAGAGTTTTTAAGGTTGGCTTTGAGCCCATCTTTAAATCTCTTTTCCTGTCCACCAACGTTCCGTTTTCCGTTCTTAAGTTCGGAGTAGAGCAACTGCTTTGGGAGACGGTGGTCAGGCATCCAGACAACGTGGCCGGCCCAGCGGAGTTGATGTTGGAGGACCATTGCTTCAATGCTGGTGGTCTTTGCTTCTTCCAGCACACTGACATTTGTCTGCTTGTCTTCCCAGGAGATTTGCAGGATTTTCCGGAGGCAGCGCTGATGGAAACGTTCCAGGAGCTGCATGTGACGTCTGTAGACAGTCCACGTCTCACAGGCATATAGCAGGGTTGGGAGGACAATAGCTTTATAAACAAGCACCTTGGTATCCCTACGGATGTCCCGGTCCTCAAACACTCTCTGCTTCATTCTGGAAAATGCTGCACTTGCAGAGCTCAGGCGGTGTTGTATTTCGGCGTCGATGTTGACTTTGGTGGAGAGGTGGCTGCCAAGGTAGCGGAAATGGTCCACATTTTCTAATGTGACACCATTAAGCTGTATTACTGGCATTGGAAAGGGATTGGCTGGCAACTGCTGGAACAGCACCTTGGTTTTCTCAATGTTCAGTGACAGGTCGAGCTTCTCATATGCTTCTGCGAAGGTGTTTAGAGTGGCTTGTAGATCTTCTTCTGAATGCGCACAGACGACATTGTCATCAGCATACTGGAGTTCTATAACAGCTGCTGTTGTAACCTTGGTTTTGGCTTTCAGTCTGCTGAGGTTGAATAGCTTGCCATCTGTCCGATAGATTATTTCCACTCCGGTGGGAAGCTTCCCATCAACAAGGTGAAGTATCATAGCGATGAAGATGGAGAATAGAGTTGGGGCAATAACACATCCCTGTTTGACACCTGATTCCACCTTAAATGGGTCACTTTGGGAGCCACTGCTGTCCAAGACTGTTGCCATCATGTCATCGTGGAGGAGCCGCAGGATGTTCACAAATTTGTTTGGGCACCCAATTTTGTGGAGGATGGTCCAGAGAGCGCTGCGATTCACTGTGTCGAATGCCTTTGCAAGGTCGATGAATGCCATGTACAGAGGTTGGTTTTGTTCTCTGCATTTTTCTTGGAGCTGTCTTGCAGTGAAGATCATGTCCACTGTTCCTCTGGAGGGGCGGAAGCCATTCTGGGATTCTGGGAGGGTGTCTTCTGAGAGGGGCAGAAGGCGGTTTGCAAGGATTCTTGCGAGGATTTTCCCAGCGGAGGTTAGAAGGGAGATACCTCGATAGTTTCCGCAGTCTGTTCTTTCCCCTTTTTTGAAGAGGGTGATGATGGTGGCGTCCTTGAAATCTGCTGGGATTTTCTCAGTCACCCACACTTTTTCTATGAGCTGGTGGAGTTGGTGTGTCAGCTCAGGTCCTCCCTCTTTAAAGATTTCAGCAGGGATCCCATCTGGTCCACTGGCTTTGTTATTCTTCTGTTGGCTGATGGCATTGCTGACTTCTTTCAAACTAGGCAGTGCTGCAAGCTCGTCCCTGGTTTGTTGTTGCGGGATTTGTGAGAGGACCTCTTCGGCCACATTGGAGCTGCGGTTCAGGAGGCTTTGGTAGTGTTCTTTCCAACGTAGTGCAATTGAGTTTTGGTCCTTCAGGAGTTTGGTTCCATCTGATGAGCGTAGAGGCTGTATCCCATGGTTTCTTGGTCCATAGATGACCTTTGTGGCTTTGAAGAATCCCTGAGCATCATGGGTATCTGCCAGGTGTTGGATTTCTTCAGCCTTCTTTGTCCACCAGATGTTCTTGAGTTCTCTTGTCCTTCTTTGGACCTCAGCTTTTGCACTGGCATAGATCTTTTTCTTAGCAGCACAGTTGATGTCTCTCTGCCATGCTTGGAAGGCTTTCCTTTTCTTGTCAATTAGCTGTTGGATCTCGATGTCATTTTCATCAAACCAGTCTTGATGTTTCTTGGCTTGGTATCCAATAGTTTCTTCGCAGGCTTGGATGATGGAGGTCTTCAGTTTGTTCCAATGTTCCTCGACATTTTCGGGGTGTACTGTGGGTAGATGGTCCTTGAGTGCTGTTTGGAGATGGGCTCGTCTGGAGGGCTCCTGAAGGGCTTGGGTGTTCATTTTGCGCCTTGTCTTCCTTCCTTGGAGTCTGCGCTTGGGGGCAATCTTGAGAGCCATCGAGGATCGAATTAGCCTGTGGTCAGTCCAGCAGTCGTCAGCACCTGTCATGGCTCTTGTGAGGAGCACATCACGGCGGTCTCTGGCGCGTGTGATTACATAGTCTAAGAGGTGCCAATGCTTTGACCGGGGGTGCTTCCATGATGTCTTGAACTTGTTTTTCTGGCGGAAGAGCGTGTTGGTGATGACAAGGTTGTGCTCTGCACATTTGGTGAGAAGCAGGATGCCATTTGAGTTGCTGTTTCCAACCCCGTCTTTTCCGATGGTCCCTGGCCACAGGTCGAAGTCTCGCCCGACTCTTGCATTGAAGTCCCCCAGGAGGATGATTTTGTCCTCCTTAGGTATCCCCGATAGGACGGTATCCAGCTGACAGTAGAATTTCTCCTTGATGTCTTCGTCAGCATCTAGTGTTGGTGCATAGGCACTTATGATGGTTGCCTGTTGGTTTTTGGCAAGATCAATTCGGAGGGTTGAGAGTCATTCGTTGATGCCAGTGGGTGCTTCGGACAGATGTTTCACCAGATTATTCCTGATGGCAAAGCCAACTCCGTGCATTCTTTGGTCTTTTTCGGGCAGTCCCTTCCAGAAGAAGGTGTAGCCTCCTTTTTCTTCCTTCAGCTGTCCCTCTCCTGCTCTCCGGGTCTCCTGAAGGGCTGCTATGCCGATGTTGAAGCGTCCCAGCTCCCTTACAATGATGGCAGTTCTGCGTTCGGGGCGTTCACTGCCACTGTTGTCCATCAGAGTCCGTACGTTCCACGTACTGAAGTTCATTTTCCTTTTTTGGCCGCAGGGTGGTGACCCCACTGGACGCGGCAGTCCAGTCAGGGATAAGTGAGGCAGACTATGTTTAGGGCACCTTTTCTAGCCCCCTCCCCATGTGGGGTGAGCAGAGTGGGTCCTCAATAGGGCTGCTCAGTCGCGGATACAGCTGCCGAACTACTCAACTGCCTCGGACCTTGAGGTAGAACGACTGAGTCCGTACCCACCGCCCATGTGCCAGTCTGTGACTAGGGGCTTCCAGATTTCACAGTCCTGCCCCCGTCGCCACTCGCTGATCGCCATGGGACTTTGGTTGCTTGGTTTTTGTTTTCTTTGGAAGACGCCTGTGCGTGGGTTTTTTTAATGTGTGGAGGTCAGTGCACAACTGATCAACACACAGACTTCACAGAGTGAGGTTCCACTGGTGATGTAGTTTAACACAATGACCGTGGCTTCTCAGTCTGTTGCAGCCTTCTTCCGCCTTCGCAGCCGTTGTAATATGTGCCATGTTATCCTCCGCCTGCTCCGCCGTTGAGGTCTTTGGGTCTTCGGACTGTGCTTGGTCTGGAACCTCCCCCGCGGCCACTCCTGGGAATGCACGACTCCAGTTGTTGTGCCTACAGGTTCATTGGAACGCGCAAGCCCCCTCACCACGACAAGGTGACAGTCCATCGACGGGGATATGCACATATACACATACATACACACACAAAACACATATACACAGACTGGGCCACAGCAATGCATGGCAGGGGATGGCTAGTGGTATAGTAAAATGGTGCCTCTTGTATAAAATGGCAAAATCAAGATTTCTTTTTTTATATATATTGAATATTTTTCAACTATAGATGATTGAATCCAGGGGTGTGGAATCCATATAGAAGGTTGAGTGTAAGGCATTCTGAGAACTGCTTCTCTTTCATTTTTGATTGCATGCACTGAGCATCCAATTTGGTACAGCACCCTTTCCCAATGGCATGCCCAAATATTTTGATTTGTTATTCATATTGGTGTCTTATGTATTTGTAAGTTGTCATACCAAAGCAGTTGGATATTTCTTGTCCAGTAGAAGCAGAATTGTGCATGTGATGTTGTGGCCCATGGCTGATGCTTCTTGCAGCACTGCTGCTTTGCATCATCTATCAGTTAAGGTTGCCATGAGTTGCTGATATAAGAAAGGAGTAGCACCTTAGCCAAATCTCCTTAACCTCTGAAAGTATATTGGAATTAATGCAGTTTTTCCAAGATCTGCAATATGTATAAACATGTGTGCACATGTGCACACGTACATATAGTATTTAAAAAGTAAATAGCAACAGGACAGCACCAGCAAAGTGGCTAATTGATTCATTAATAGGAAATCCCTTTCTTCCTCAGGTACACTTTCAGATGGACCAGTTGCAAATTCACTCTGCTCCAGCCAATAAGTTCCCGGGGAAGTGGAGCTGTACCACAGTGAAGCCTGATTTCCATTGAACTTCCAGGACAGGGATATTGTACGAGGAGGAGCTGTAATCCCCCCCCCCCCCACCAATATTTTTATAGGCATAGTGAAAGATTATGCCAGCAATAGTAATCAAAGCAAGATTGTGGTCATAAGGAACTTTACTCCCCACCCCCAAAAGTGATTGTTCTCAAACGCTGGTCTTTTATAAGTTGTGTCTATTCATTAAAATATTTATAGCATGCCTTTCCACCTCAGTAGGAATGACATGGCGACTGAACACAAACATTTGCAAATAGTTCAACCTTAGAACAATAAAATGCACTGCAAGATCAGTAGACTCAACATTTCAAGCAGGAAAACGAGGCAATTACAAGTCATTGCATTCTGACCAGGACAGTCAGGATAAATGCTTTTGCCACTGGAATGCCATCAAGGTGAAGGTCAGACCCAGAAGGTTCTTTGAAGAATTCCCATTCCCCTACCTCAGATGATAGGGGTGGGGGGTGTACACAAATGGGTTTCTTTTGTGCTGAGCAGGCAGAAATATGTGGCTCCAAGCAATGTGAAGGATTTAAATAGTGATTAACCAGCACTTTGAAGTCAGCCTAGAAACAACCCAGATGCTAGTAAACCCGATATGATCCATTAAAACAGCTTCAGTCCAAAAATTTAACAGCAGTGTTTTGTAATGGCCATGGCTAACTCTATTACAAAACGATTACTTTAGGTGATTTGTGGGGCAAGGGGGGGGGGGCAGTAAGAGCCAGCCTCCAACCAGCTATCTTTAGTCCCCTACTCCTCTCTGTTAAAATGCATAACTGTTTGCCACATGGCATGCTCTTTACTATTAACTAGAACTAGCCATTTGCTCTTGGCTGTGGCAAAGGTTCAGTGTTGATATAAAAATTGACTACCAGGGTAGGTTTTCTCTAATGATGGAGAGAGCAAGGCACCACCTTCTCCTCAGATTCAAGCAGCAAAATATGCTGGTCCAAGATTGACATACCAAGGTTTCCAAAGGCTTTCAAAAACAATCTAGAATCTGGAACTTTGACAACTTGAAGTTTCATTCAGTTTATTTTTATTGGCTTTACAGAAAAATGGGTGGGAAGGAACCTTAAGGACATTGTTCAATCCTCTGCCAGAACTCATCAAAAAGGCCCATGGATTTGCCCCACATCAGGGGTGAAATGCATGGGCTGCCAGCATGGGGTGGGGATAAGCCACCACTCCATGCCCCACATCATCTGCCTTACCTTGCCCCTCATCCCATGGGGGGAAGTGTCTGGCTTCCCCCATTGCTGGGAAGGCAACACGGGGAGGCTCCCAAGTTGCTGTGGCAGCGGTGTGCACTGCTTCCCCTCCCTTTTCAGCATGGAGCCCGATTGGAAGTGTCTGTGCATCGTGTGAAAAGCTCCATACCAAAAATGGAGGGAAAGCAGCATATGACGGGCAAATCGGCCCATGTGATGAGGTAGTAGGATTCCAAAATCCTTCATAAAATGGAGATTATACTTCTTTATTTTTACAGGATAGATGAAGAAAAGGATAAAGTTATTTTAAAACTTTGTGTGTTTATGTATCTATTATATACTTATTTGCTCGCATAGAGAGCAGGGGTGAGCAGTTGCTACTTTTTGTCCCTGCATGCAACCCCCCCCCCCCCCCCGCCTCCCAGTTTGCCACACTGTTACACCAAAGGCCTCCAACTCCATAAAAATAAAATACATCTTTCCAGATTTTCTTTTTGCCTTTAATAGTTCAAAAATACTGCTTCTTACCTTCACATATCTCAAAAACCAAGTGCAAATTAAGCAAAATGGAAATAGTAAGTAGCAATGTGGCTTTTGGTTTAAATTTAGCTGTTGGGAGGTGACATTAAGAGAAGATTATATCAGATTTTGAAATTATATTGGTCAATGAGAAGGGACAACAGTTAGAAGCCTGTGGAGGGATTAGGTGATCTATCACCCAGATTTTGCTTAATTTTTTTAGGGGCCTGTGGCTGTAGGGGCAGTTTGTGCCCCCCAAGGCCACACATGACCTATTGCCAGCACTTTGTCCATCTCTCATATAGGTACTCCTTCAGTGTCAGCCAAAAAGCCTTAGGCCTTGGGCAAGTTATTCTGCACAAAGACATCAGTGTGGGAAAAGGGAGCTCCTTTTGCATCTCCCCTCATACCTTTCTTTCTTATTTCATCCTGAGTCACACTCCATTACGGTTCTAATGTTTCTATCAATAAATGATGGATTTGCCGGCAGTGGCTTAAGTTTAAAATTACTTGCGAAAGTTTAATGAAGCCAGCAAATCAGGAATTATATTTCAAAGAAATTGCCTGTGACAGTTAAAAACTACAGGGCCAAAGTAATTTCAAGGGTGGCACTTTCCTAATCTTCCCTCCTCTTGCAGTCCATTCTGAATTGGTTAAAACCAGGAGTGGCTCTGTGGGCATTGCTCTTAACCTTTGTAAAGAATTCTGAAATCACTTCTTGCTGCAGAGACTCTCTTGTGTTTTGGATTTACTCTCAGTGTGACAGGAGAGGTAATTCTTTCCCTTGAGGAAAAAAAAAGATTCAAGTTTGCATCTGGCATCTGGGAAGGATTTCATCCTGCCGTGTAATAGACTTCCAGTTTGTGCACAATGTGGACCAAGTGGACAGAGAAGTGGGTGCCCAGCTGGCTGCTCGCTTGGTGTGAGCTAGCTAAGAGAAGTGACATTGTGGCAGGTCTTTTCTTCCCCCAGGCATCTGCCGAGAAGACTGTGTTCTCCTTTTATCCTGCAAATCAAGCACTTTTGCTACCATCAAAGCATGACAGCCTTCATTGTTATGTGCCTCTCATTCTGGAAGAAGCAGTTGTTAAGATGTGCTGGATATTCTATTTCTTATTTTCTTTTTAAAAGATATTACCACAGTAGGGATTTTGGAATTTGTTCAAGATATCAAGCATGATGCCATACTTTGATATTACTGTACTTATACCATGATAAGATGCATCTATTATCATAAGATGATTGAACAGTTCTTATATGAGGCAAGTGAGAGCATTGAAAGATTTATCATTCCCTTTCAGAAATCCATCAGGATCTTTGTTTTATTTTGTTTGAATTGGTCTGTTTCTTCTCAAATGACCTCTGCAAGGTTGTCCAAAGCTCTGGTATGAGCAAATAATCCAGGAATGCTTTGTTTGGTTAATGGATAGATGTGTGTACAGCCTGGCTCTGTTTTGAGAATACCAAATGGATCTCTCGTAGTGAAAGTTTGGTGGGACCTGATGACTCATTTCCCTTAACTCTGAATACCCTTCATTTTCCATCTGCACTGTGCAGCTGCTTCAGAGAAAGCATAGGAGGTCAGCCCACTGTTGCTCTGAAGCAGATCAGAGTAGACTGAAGCACTATGGACTAATTCATACAAACCCAGGCAAGGATCAGCAGTGGATCTCCAGTGACATCTAAAAGGAAATTATGAGGTGGACTTTGTGCAGTATTTCTCCTGTCCTGCTCCAGATCTAGTGTCCAATCTGGGGCATGAATCTTAGCAACACTCTCTAATCACAGCACTTGGAGGCACCAAGAAAAGACAGAGTTGGAAGAAGTTAAGGTTTTCCCAAGCACAGTTCACCTCCTGCTCCCTTTTCAGCCTCTGAGGCTCTGTTACTGAAATCCCAGATGCCAGGTGTAAGCTTGAATCTTTTCTTTTCTTCAAGGGAAATAATGATCTCTCCTGTTACACTGAGAGTAAACCCAAAACACAGGAGAGTCCCTGAAGGAAGAGGTGATTTCAGGGGGGAAAGATAGAAGTAGGACATCCTTTTCTGGTGGGAATAGTTACATTTGGAGTAGAGGCATCATGCATGAGCCTCTAAATGTATTCCAGGATTTGAGGTTCAAATGCAGTGCTAATGAAGAGTACAACTAAGGACCAGATGCAGTTGTGAAGAGTAAAAGACTGCCCTGAAAAGTTGTGTGGTGGGCACTGGTCAAAGATCTACTGCTGCCAGGTACATTGAGAAAAATACCATAAAGCAGATGGAGGAAAATGAATATATTCAGGGGTTTATTGTTGTTGTTGTTTTTTGAGTGTGCTAGAGAGCTGTTTAAAATCTTGAAAGATGATGCTGTCAAGGTGATGCATAACATATGCCAGCAAATATGGAAAACATAAGAATGGCCATAAGATTGGGAAAAAATCAACTTATATCCCCATACCAAAAAAAGGGAAATGATTAAAAATGCTCAAACTTTCATACAGTGGCACTTATTTCCCATGCCAGTAAGGTAATGCTCAAGATCCTGTAAGGTAGACTCCAGCAATACATGGAGTAAGAGTTGCCAGATGTACAAGCTGGGTTTAGAAAAGGCAGAGGAACGAGAGACCAAATTGCCAATATCCACTGGATAATGGAGAAAGGCAGGGAGTTTCAGAAAAACGTCTATTTCTGTTTTATTGACTATTCTAAAGCCTTTGACTGTGTGGATCATTATAAATTGTGGCAAGTTCTTGGTCGTATGGGGATGCCAAGTCACCTGTATGTCTCCTGAGGAAACATTAACAACCTTAGATATGCAGATGATACCACTTTGATGGCTGAAAGCAAGGAGGAACTGGGGAGCCTTCTAACCAAGGTGAAAGAAGAAAGTGCAAAAGCTGGGTAGCAGTTAAACATTAAGAAAAAAAACCAAGGTTATGACAACCAAACTGATTGATAACTGGAGTATTGTAGGTTTTTTGGGCTGTATGGCCATGTATGTCTGTTGGAGCTAGATGAGAATGTTTCAATTGGCCACCTTAATTAGCATTTGATGACCTGGGAGTTTTTAGGTGTGGCTTGTTACTGCCTGGGGGAATCCTTTGTTGAGAGGTGATTAACTGTCCCTGATTGTTTCTTGTCTGGAGTTCCCCTGTGTTTGAGTGTTGTTCTTATAATTTTCGAGTTTTTAAATACTGGTAGCCAGATTTTGTTCATTTTCATGGTTTCCTCCTTTCTGTAGAAATTGCCCACATGCTTGTGGATTGCTATGGCTTCTCTTTGTAGCCTGACATGGTGGTTGTTGCTGTGGTCCAGCATTTCTGTGTTCTCAAATAATATGCTGTGTCCAGGTTGGTTCATCAGGTGCTCTGCTATGGCTGACTTCTCTGGTTGAAGTAGTCTGCAGTGCCTTTCATGTTCCTTAATTTGTATTTGAGTACTGCGTCTGGTGGTCTCTATGTAGATTTGTCCACAGCTGCACAGTATAGGATAGACTCCTACAGAGGTGAGAGGATCCCTCTTGTCCTTTGCTGAATGTAGCATTTGTTGGATTTTTACTGGGTCTGTAGATAGTTTGTAGGTTGTGTTTCCTATTTCCAACTTATGGTGATCCTAAGGCGACTCTATCATGGGGTTTTCTTGGCAAGATTTGTTCAAAAGAGTCTTACCATTGCCTTACTCTAAAGCTGAGAGAGTGTGACTTACCTGAGGCCACCCAGTAGATTTCTGTACATAAGTATTAAACTGAGTTCACTAAGAGTAATTGTCCAACACTCAAACTATTTCACCATGCTAACGTAATGGACTTTAAAAAGATCTTTCATTTTTAGGCAAAATCAAGGATGGCTAGAAAATAAATAAGCAAAAGTAGGAGCTATCTATTTTCAGTTTGATATTACATATACTGTACTTGTACTTTTCAGTATACACTTCTCTGATGCTTTTGCTCCTAGATGTGTAAATCTATGGAGAGTTCAGCATACACATAAACCTGCTTTTCCTTCATGAGGCAGCCTCCAGATAGATTTGAATTCATCCAAAACCAGTGGAGTTGGGAATGTTTCAGAATGAGAATCCACAGAAAAGCATCAGGGGATTTCTTTATTGATGTGATCTATTAGAAAATGATTCTGTGGGGAAAGCATATTTAGTTTCTAAATCCAATTAAGCTTTGCTGAGTATGGAGAGCAGAAGGCAGCTGAAGTCTATGCTAGGTAATTCTCTTTGAATTAGTGCCCAGTAATGCCATATCTCCAGCTTTATCTTAGACTGTGCTGGAATCATCACTGAGTATTTGACTACCTTCTTCAAATTCTATCAATAAGAGGAATACTAGGGCTGGGATTTTGAGAATGTCTTATATGTGCACAGATTCCCTTACAAAAGCAATTGAACATTCAGAACATCCACAAACCTCATCATGCAGGGCTAGATTTGGCGGCAAACACCAATCTAGCCCCAGTCACCCATGGAGCTGGCTGGCTCCCATCAAATGATGTTGCGCCAACTCCGTAGGTGCAGAAAGGTGGAACCAGCATGCCACTGCCACGCTGGCATCAAAGGAGGCTTCCTGTCTAGCCCAATGCTTCCATGCTTCCCCCATGTGGTCGCCCTTCTGGCAAGTTGAGCGATGCGGGCAATGTGAGGTGTGGAGTGCCGGATTCCCCATGCCTCGTGGCAAAGCAGACCACCACTTCCTTCTGCTGCCAGCCATCTGATGAGGTGGTGGTTAGTCCACAGTTCCAGAAGGAGAGGTGTAAATATGATACCATTATGGATGTACATGTACATACACATTTGGATGCACATTTCATTGCCTACAGAGGGTCTCTCTCTCTTTCTCTATAAGTCAACGTTTGTTTGTTTGTTTGTCTGTTTGTACCTCAAAGGTTGTTGTTAAGTGAAGTGGCCTTCTGTGATATCACTGGATTGACCTACTAAGCAAAGGATTAGTTGTTGCTAGGTGAAGTGGTCCTCTGTGATATCACCTGGTGGGGAGGGGGTATGTATGAAGGGAAGGGAGGAAGGAAAGAGCCATAAAGAGAGCCATGCTGCCATGAAGACATTGTGAAGTAGGCCCTTCCAGAGCTGGAGAAGGGAGAAAGGGGAAGGAAGGAAGGAAGGAAGGGAGGGAGGGAGGGAGGGAGGGAGGGAGGGAGGGAGGAAAAGAAATGAAAGGAGGAGGGAAAGAGAGGGAAGAAAGAAAAAGTAGGTAAAGTAGGAAGAAAAGGGAAAGGGGAAAATGTATGAGAAGAGGAAAGGAAAGGAAAGAGATGAGAATCAGGGCCTAAGAAAATAATCCTCCATAATGTATAGGACCAAAAGAGTTTGGATTTTTCAGATTTTGGAATATTTGTAAATATATAATGAGATGGGACTCATGTCTAGACACCACATTCATGTGTATTTAATTATGTACAACTTATACAGAAGGCTTGAAGATAAGTTTATATTATCATAGGATATATACCCAGCATTGTCCAGGTGTTGGAGAGACAGGTGCCCCCCCTCCCTATTTTCCTTCCTTCCTTCCTTCCTTCCTTCCTTCCTTCCTTCCTTCCTTCCTTCCTTCCTTCCTTCCTGTCTCCTTTCTCCCTTCTCCAGCTTGAGAGGGCCTACCTCACAATGTCTCAGTAGCAACAGTGCTGTCTTTATGGTTCTTGCCTTCTTTCTTCCTTTCCCCTCATACACATGTTACATTTCTTTTCCAGTGACATCACAGAGGGCCATTTCACCTGTGGTGCAAACAGACAGAAAAACAAATATGCATCCTCTATCTATCTATCTATCTATCTATCTATCTATCTATCTATAGTTAATATTTGACTACAAAACAAAATTTGTGAACACTGAACCACCAGAAAGCAAAGGTGTCACTAATCCTGCCACCTACTTGGACAATTTTGGATTTGGTAGTGTTTGGATTTCGGATTTCTGGATAAGAAATGTTCAACCTGTATTTGAAACTATTCAGATTTTGCAATCCAAGGGACTCTTGAGAGAAACAAAGTGGTCCTCATCATCCAGCAGAGAGTTCTGGAAATGGACAAAGGATAAGATGGCTAATATTTTAGCCTCTCCACATTTCTTTGATGTTTCAGAGACAATCAGTTGTTCTCCAAACCATGAATTCTTTTTGGACTTCTGGATTTCCTAAAGCACAAGAACATGATAAGAAGCTTGGAGAGCCTTTTCTATAAAGACCTGTAAACATCTTGCAGGATGCTCAAAGCTTTTACTAGTGCAGGAGAGTATTTTAAATTGTATCAATTACTATATGTAATTCAGGGGAAAGCTGTGCATCATGTGTGCTTTTCTCCCTGACCTCTAATATTTGAAAAGAATTTCTTCAGTCAGCAGAGACACCTGTGAAGCTACTATCTTTAAAGGAAATACATGAATTGTCCTTTTGAAAAGAGGACAAAAACAAATAAAAAGGGAATCAGTCAGGGATTGCCATTTTTAGTGCAGTCCGTGGAAATGTCCCTAACTCTTTTATCTTTCCTGCTAGATGTCCCTTTTGTAGGAGTCTCTGCTTATTGTCATGATGAATGATGAAATGACTCACTGTTTGTGACAGAGGTCATTTCTGGATATCCATGATCATAATCAGCAGTGGCTTGGTCTGCCTGAAATGCTATCAAGATCCATTAAATGCAGTTTCTCTGGTGTAGAACCTTAAGTTGGACGAATAAGTGGGCATTCTGGACAAAACAACTGACATTAGGTGAATTGAAATGACCTAGGGGAACTCTTTTCTATGTAGAATATCTATATTTCATCATAATAAAACTGACAGACCATGCTATGATAATTTATTATAACTTAGGTTGCCTATGGCTCTGATGCAAAATACATTTTATCCTTGTATGTCTCAATAAAGTCTACTTTCCTACAAATGTCATCGTTGGACAGGCAGTTTGTTCTGTTCTCCCTTGTAAAAAAAAAGGCTGAAGGAGAGATTAAAACAGATCATACAAGTAAGAGAGGAACAGTTTGTGCAAATGTTTCAGCAGAAATTGATTATCTATATAAATAAAAATGTAATGTTCGTTTGTGGGATTATTATAATTCAAAAACCACTGGACCAATTGACACCAGATTTGGACACAATAGACCTATCAGGCCAGTGAGTGACCATCATTCATAAAAACACTGAAAACCACAGCAGAAGAGACTTTAAAAGCCAAAAAACAAAAAATACATTACAACCCATGCGCAAAACCACATATATACACACATATACACACACACACATATATGCATATATATATACACACAAACACATATACACAGACTGGGCCACAGCAACACGTGGCAGGGGATGGCTGCTTTCTAATAAAAACTATTCCTGTAATTAGATGTTACCACAAAACCATTTTTCTTAAGCCTAGAGTACATGTACTGTATCCATAAATGCACAAGTATAAAACTCTGTCCTAATTAGGATTCTAATTTCTTTCTGATGTACATGTGTCAATTACAATGACACATCAATTTATTTATTTATTTATTTATTTATTTATTTAATTATCCTGACTTTCACCCAATACAGGGACTCAAGGCAGCTAATGATCAATAGAAAACAATGCAAATTAATGTAAATGCATTAAAATATAAAAAATAAAAACAGTTAAAGCATGCGTGTCATTAAAACTATTAAGCATCAATGTTTTAAAATGCATGAAAACTCAGTTATCTACCATGAAATTCCAATCATGCAATCCCCAAAAGCCCACCTCTCTTATTGCAAAGGGATGTTTTTGCTTGCCTATGGCAGGCAAGCAGGGACAGGAACATTTTGAGCCACTCTTGGGTGGAAGTTATAGAATCTGGGAGTATGCCATGGCTCAATACTATGGAATCATGCGTGTTGTAGTTTTACAAATTCTTTAGCCTTCTCTGCCGTGGAGTGCTGGTGCCTCATCAAACCACAACACCCAGGATTCCAAAGCATTGAGCCATGGCAGTTAAAGTGCTTTCAAACTCAATTAATTCTGCAGTACTGATGCACCCTGGAGAGGTCACCATACACTCTAGTACCTTGGCCAAAGATGGAAGGCTGGAGACTGGCCTGTAGTTATCATGTGCAGTAGGATCCAGGAAAGGTTTTTTTTTTAAAGAAAAGTCTTACCACGTCCTCTTTCAGGAATGCTGGGAGCCTGCCTTGACGTAAAGAGTATTATTCACTTCCCCTATCCTCTCTGCCAGTCCTGCTTAAAGAAGCCAGGAAAGGAAGGATCTAGAACACATGCTGTCTCTCTCACTTCTCCAAGAATCCTGTTCACATCCCCAGGCTACACAAATTGAACAGTATCCATCAACACTTGGGTTTTCTTTCAGACTTCCATAAACCCAGTATATAGATTGCAGAGTTCTCTGCTTAAAATACTATTTTGTATGTTAGTAAATTTTGTTGCCTGGCCACACTCTGATGTTGCTGGGCCATACATATCCCACTTTCCATCTGAAATGTTAAAAAGTGTTGGGATGGACAAAGTCCACCCTATGGGTAGCTTCAAACCACCATGCTGAAAAAGATTTGGGCAAAAAAATGTTTTATTTTGCACCTTGATGAATAGCACATTTGACATGCCACACAATTCAGGGCAAGTGCAGGTTGCCATAACCAATCATATGGGACATGAGACAGGGCTGCATAAAGCCCACCTTAAGTGTCTCAAGATAAAGCCCTAGGTGGGCAAGTTACACACAGCCTCAGAAAAGCCTGTGATAGGTTCACTGTATGGTTGCCATAAGTCAGAAGCACTTGAAGGCACACAACAACACATTTCTCAACACTGGTAGTTATCATTAGGACTCTGCAGCCAGCAAAATCTGGAGTAATTTTAGTCTTGTTTTACATTGTGATGTTTTTGTTGCACTATTGCTGTAGCTCTCAGGATCTCATCACATGAAAGCCGAGAAGCCGTGGGACAGGGGAAACCATGGGGTAGCGTACCACTTCATCCCCTTACAATGGTTGGTCATGGGATCCTTTCCCACAGCGTTTCCCCACTGTCCCCAGCTTCCTCCTGCATCCTCCCAGACTTCTTCTATGAGGAGTTAGGTGTGTACCCTACCTCTCAAGGCTCCATGTCTCTGTGCTGCTGGCACGATGCTGACATGGAGCCCAATGTAGCCCTGCTAGTAGTTGCCCTGAGTCATCTGATGGATTCTGGTGAACTCCATGCCGGCAGCATGCTGGCAGCGCCGAGAAGCAGGGATCGGTGGTTAGTCTTTCTCAAACATGAGTTTTCCCAAGAATACCTTGGCTTGCTTATTTATATTGTTATATTTCTAGAACTGAAATATATACTTTAATGTTGCTGATGTGTACATTCAAGTTGTTTTCAACTTAGGCTACTTAATATAAACCTATCACTGGGTTTTCTGGGGATGTGTGTGTGTGATTCACTCAAGATGAGTTTTCATCACCACGTGGGCATTCAGATCCTGATCTCCACAGCTGTAGTTTAAGCCAATACACCATGATGTCTCTACAAATTTTACTTGTAGGAATGAGAATATTGCTAGCTTGCAATGTCTGTCAGCCTTTGCCAGCATGGCCAATAGTGATGGATGGGAAGATCTGGATGTCATCTGGAAGTCTACATGCTTCTCACTTGTGCTCTACAATAGACAGTCATAAAATATGTCTTGTTAATCCTTTCTAGATTATATAATTTTATATTAATTAATCAATCAGAATAATAAATTAAACATCTTTCCAATAACTAAAAAGATTCCCTGATTCAGCAGGCAACAGATAATGGCTTTTCACCTCCATTCTAGTGGTAGCTCTCAAGCTGTGGTCTTGTAGATATTTTGGACTTTAGCTCTCAGAAGCCACAGCCATCTTTACTAATGGTCACAGATTGTGAATGACAAAGCTCAAAGCATCTGGAGGACCAGATTTGTGAGTACCATGGTATTAGAGAATACTAGCGGTTCAATAATCATATAACAGAATAAATAAATAAGGCTGCCAAGGAGAAATAAGAGTTATCTGTCTTGCAAGACATTAAATGAGCAACCAGTTCATGAGATCTGTAGAGACTGGTGCTCATTTTAAAAGATCCCTCTGTATATTTTGGCACAGAAAAAGGAGAAATGCAGAACATGGCAAAAAGTGACATAAGCTGCAGTCCTCTTGCTGGAACCTTGTTTGGTGTTATGCTGTGATAGATGCTGTGCCTCTCTAGCTGACACCCGGAAATCTAGAAGTTGTTCGATTTTCTGGGTGACAGCAGCTACTCATCATGCCTTTTCTTCCTAGCCAGTTTCCTTGGCTTTCCCAGATGGTGCTCATGATTTCCAATCTGCTAAAGCTGGAGCTGATCACACACACAAATATGTTTGCCAGCTGGCCCTATACATGGCTTGGTTTTTCTGATGAACCCTGGCATCCGCACACAAAGAGTAGAAGAGCTTTTCAAAATGACCTAGAAATAGTTCAAATGTTGATTTATGCTCTTCTCAATTGAGTTGAGGAACTTCTCAAAAGGCAGAATTAAGGAAACAGCAGCACTGTATACTCAGTATAAGTTGACTTCAAGTATAAGTCAAGGGCAGGTATGAGCACCAATATTACTTCAGGGGACCAGGTGCTGCTGACATTTCCCCAACAAGTTACAATTTGCAGTGCATCATTCAGAAACAGGATCTCTGTCATAATTCTCTTTAGAATGAGAGGTTGCTGATGGGTAGCATGTGAAATCATAAGTCAGTGTGTCCTGGTCTAAAGAGGGACAGATCTTGCATTTGCTACAACCCAATAAATCGAAATAGGAAAGCTTTCAGGATCCTGAGTATGGCCTCTACTATTAATTAACTTTTGTTGTTGTTGTTGTTGTTGTTATTCATTCATTCAGTCGTTTCTGACTCTTCGTGACCTCATGGACCAGCCTATGCCAGAGCTCCCTGTCAGCTGTCACCACCCCCAGCTCTTTCAAGGTCAAGCCAGTAACTTCAAGGATGCCATCCATCCATCTTGCCCTTGGTTAGCCCCTCTCCCTTTTTCTTTCCATTTTCCCCAGCATCATTGTCTTCTCTAAGCTTTCCTTTCTTCTCATGATGTGGCCAAAGTACTTCATCTTTGCCTCTACTATCCTTCCCTCCAATGAGCAGTCGGGCTTTATTTCCTGAAATATGGACTGGTTGGATCTTCTCACGGTCCAAGGCACTCTCAGAACTTTCCTCCAACACCACAGTTCAAAAGCATCTATCTTCCTTCACTCAGCCTTCCCTAAGGTCCAGCTCTCACATCCGTAGGTGACTACAGGGAATATCATTGCTTTAACTATGCAGATCTTCATTGCCAGTGTTATGTCTCTACTCTTCACTATTTTATTGAGATTGAACATTGCTCTCCTCCCAGGAAGTAAGCGTCTCCTGAATTCCTGGCTGCAGTCTGCCTCTGCAGAAATCTTTGCACCTAGAAATACAAAGTCTGTCACGGCCTCCACATTTTCTCCCTCTATTTCCCAGTTGTCAATCATTCTTGTTGCCATAATCTTGGGTTTTTTTTTATGTTTAGCTGCAACCGAGCTTTTCCGCTTTCTTCTTTCACCTTGATTAGAAGGCTCCTCAGCTCCTCATCTCTTTCGGCCATCAAAGTGGTGTCATCTGCATATCTAAGGTTGTTAATGTTTCTTCCAGCAATTTTTACCCCAGCCTTGCATTCGTCAAGCCCCGCACATTGCATGATACGTTCTGCATACAAGTTAAATAGGTTGGTGAGAGTATACAACCCTACTGTATGCCTTTCCCAATCTTAAACCAGGCTGTTGTTCCATGGTCAGTTCTGACTGTTGCTACTTGGTCCTTATACAGATTCCTCAGGAGAGAGACAAGGTGATTTGGTATCCCCATACTACCAAGAACGTGCCACAATTTATTATGATCCACACAGTCAAAGGCTTTAGAATAGTCAATAAAACAGAAATAGACGTTTTTCTGAAACTCCCTGCCTTTCTCCATTATCCAGCGGATATTGGCAATTTGGTCTCTCGTTCCTCTGCCTTTTCTAAACCCAGCTTTTACATCTGGCCACTCTCGCTCCATGTATTGCTCGAGTCTTCCTTCCAGGATCTTGAGCATTACTTTGCTAGCATGAGAAATAAGGGCCACTGTATGGAAGTTTGAGCAGTCTTTAGCATTTCCCTTTTATGGTATGCAGATATAAGTTGATTTTTTCCAGTCTGATGGCCATTCTTGTGTTTTCCATATTTTCTGGCATATGGTTTGCATCACCTTGACAGCATCATCTTTCAAGATTTTATACAGTTCAGCTGGGATCTCGTCGTCTCCTACTGCCTTGTTGTTAGCAATGCTTCTTAAGGTCAATTCAACCTCACTCCTCAGGATGTGTGGTTCTAATTAATTAACTAGGCGTCACAAATACAAGCCAATCCCAAATGTATAATTCTATGTGATGCGATCATACCTATGACTCTGAATTCTGGAAGGCACAAAGCACATTCAGTTATCCAGCTGTAAGATGGGTTTATGGCTGCTATGCTGGCCATCCAGTGCTCAACATAGTGACCATGAGTCCAGCTTTACAGAGGATTTTTCTTGAAGGACACTCATCTGTTTGAGGTCATCTTCTGAAGCAGAGATGAGTATGTATGGTGGGTTGAGGGCCAGTTTTCTACTCTTGTGGAACTTAGTGGGGTATATAGATTTCCTCTAATGCCAATAAGAAAAAATCCAGAAATTACTGGATTCTGTTTCTGCTTTGAAAAATTGAACTGTTTGCATTGAATATTAATCAGTACAAGATGATCCTCCAAATTTTTTACAAGTTGCATTGTTATTCTTGGACACCTCCAGGAGATGGAATCCATCCTTTGGGTGGATAGAAAAAAAGGAATTTGGAGATGGGCAAAGGATACAAAAGCAGCCCATGTGTGTATCTTAGGCCCCGTTTCACTCATCCATCTTCTGAAGATAAGGAACCATTGAGAGGGTGAACAGGTGCTTTTAAACTGCCCATCAGCAGGAAACTTCAGAACACAAACCAAACAGACAGAAAAGTCACTCACATGCAACCTTCCTATTATGGTGAAATATATTTCAGCTTAAACTAAAATTATTATTTTTTATTTTGACATTTATACATATGCTCATGGATTAGCACTATACAAACCTATTCCCTTTTTTGGTTATTCTTTCTCTTCTTTGGGGGCACAAAATTAGCCCCCTATATTCACTTCACTTCACTTAGGCGATCCCTCGCTTTCCGAGGATGATTGTCTTCCAATATTCTTGTGGGTCCATATGTGGCTGTGGAGCCCTATTCTGCATCTTCTTCCGCAGTGAAGGCATTGGTTTCCAGGTGGAAGGCGGTCTCGGTCGGGGTTGGCTTGATGTACCTTCCTCTTGGTGCGCTTCTCCCTTTCGCCCTCCATTCGTGCCTCCTCAAATTCTGCAGCACTGCTGGTCACAGCTGACCTCCAGCTGGAGCGGTCAAGGGCCAGGGCTTCCCAGTTCTCAGTGTCTATGCCAGAGTTTTTAAGGTTGGCTTTGAGTCCATCTTTAAATTTCTTTTCCTGTCCTCCAACATTCCGTTTTCCGTTCTTGAGTTCGGAGTAGAGCAACTGCTTTGGGAGATGGTGGTCGGGCATCCGGACAACGTGGCCGGTCCAGCGGAGTTGGTGGCGGGGGACCATCGATTCAATGCTGATGGTCTTTGCTTCTTCCAGCACGCTGACGTTTGTCTGCTTGTCTTCCTAAGAGATTTGCAGGATTTTCCGGAGGCATTGCTGATGGAATCGTTCCAGGAGTTGCATGTGACGTCTGTAGACAGTCCACGTCTCACAGGCATATAGCAGAGTTGGGAGGACAATAGCTCTATAAACAAGCACCTTGGTATCCCTATGGATGTCCCGGTCCTCAAACACTCTCTGCTTCATTCGGAAAAATGCTGCGCTCGCAGAGCTCAGGCGGTGTTGTATTTCGGTGTCGATGTTGGCTTTGGTGGAGAGGTGGCTGCCAAGGTAGCGGAAATGATCAACATTTTCTAATGTTACACCATTAAGCTGTATCGCTGGCATTGGAGAGGGGTTGGCTGGTGTCTGCTGGAACAGCACCTTGGTTTTTTTTAACGTTCATTGACAGGCTGAGCTTCTCATATGCTTCTGCAAAGGTGTTTAGAGTGGCTTGTAGATCTTCTTCTGAATGCGCACAGACAATGTTGTCATCAGCATACTGGAGTTCTATAACAGATATTGTTGTAACCTTGGTTTTGGCTTTCAGTCTGCTGAGGTTGAATAGCTTGCCATCTGTCCGATAGATGATTTCCACTCTGGTGGGAAGCTTCCCATCAACAAGGTGAAGTATCATAGCGATGAAGATGGAGAATAGAGTTGGGGCAATAATGCATCCCTGTTTGACACCAGATTCCACCTTAAATGGGTCACTTTGGGAGCCATTGCTGTCCAAAACTGTTGCCATCATGGCACCCCTATATTCAAGGCAGCTCTCTATACAGGAAAGATTAGGGGTCCTCCAAACTCTCAAAAATGCATCCGCATTGCTATTGAAGCATTGCTTCCTTAGGTTTTCACTGTAATTACTAAGGAAAATAAAATAAATAAATAAATTGTTCTGGGTTTGTTTTAAAACATGTGTGTGTGTGTGTGGGGGGGGGGGGGTGTTTGTTTTCTTTTTGCTATCAATATGTCAGTTTGGTGTACTTTGTGCTCTGCAAAAGAACATTGCATGTAGTTTGTGACTCAAGATTGTATATTTGCCTCCCTTCTATGTTCCTTAACTTTGGATGAGATCTGTAAACACGGTGCCATTTCTGGCATTATGAACTCCAGCTTGTCTCCTTGCAGGATCCCTTGTGAAAGAGAGATCTGAACCTTACATCTGTGACAAATGTTGACTTTGATAACTGATCTCATGGGCTGCTTATTTGCATTGATGCTCTGATAGAATTACAAATGGAGCTGGCACCACTTTACTGTGAAGGCTGCCTTTTCTATGGATTCAAGCTGCAATCTTGTTTCCTCCTCTGAGACTCTTTTGGGGAAAGAAGCCAACATTTGATAAAACTCCGTTGTGCTTAGCTGGCAGCCACAAATTAATGTAGGTCATGTCATGACTGCAATAGAAAGAAACTCCCTTGTTCACTCCAGTGGAGAACATCCTGCTCTTTCACCTCTGTTTGTTGTCATGACTGCTGCAGCACTGATTATTTGATGGCCAACCATTGAATAACGAGACCAGATACTGAAAGTTGGGTTAAATAAGAGCCACTTTATTTCACCTATCTCCTATTTTAGTGAACTGAGCCTGAAAGGAGCATGAGGGTGGGGAACAACCTGATGCAAGTCCATCTGAGGCCCATTGGGTAGCCTAACTATGTTGTTAGCCTTTCCTTGGGTAAACCATCTGACCCTAAGGGCAAGCTGATAGCTGGGTTGCTCTTCGACTAGCCACCCCCACCCAATGGGAGCAAAAAACCCAGGTGAGTCCCAGGGCATACTCACAGATCCCAGAACCAAAAAGTATACACCAAACTCTTAAATTCTTCTCATGCCACCTGCCAAATGACAGTTTATTCACAGACACAATCTGGAGCCAATTTTCAAAGTCCCTCGGATACAGTGTGAGGTGGGTGTGAGAAAGTCCAGCATCCCCCATAGGCAGGGGAACATCATAAGCAGGTTCTTCCATTCTGTTGGTTTGCTTGCGATAAACAAGTCTCAGGCAGCCGCTTGAAGTTTTCTCAACAACTCATTTATTTAAAGCACGCCAGCAAGTCCAATGGAGCCTCCTGTTCCTCTTCCCCTCTTATATTCATTCCTTCACTCCCCACTCCCTCCTTCCAATTACTCCACATGGGTCACATAATACCAGCACAGCTCCGTGGATGAAGGAGGGCGGAGCTGTTGCATGCCACAACCAGGGCAACACAGGAAGGCTCCCAGGTTGCCATTGCCATGCATTGTCCTCGGCTGGAGATGGGCAATGGGGGCATAAGGTGCAGGGTTTCCCATGCCTCTCTACTAAGCAGAGCAGAGGTAGTGGTCGTGTGACAAGGTTGTATGTGTATGATGTATTGTCTATGAGCAGTTGCTTATCCATATCAATAAAAATGAGAAAAATGATGAGGGCAAGCAATTCTGTAGTAAGAAAGCACTGCAAATAACCCCACAAATCTTCTGAATACCCATGGATTTTCTTACATATTCAAGAGAAAAATATTTATCCTGCCCTAACCTCATAGAATTAGCATAGAAATTAAATCACTTTCTGTTGAAATACCAGGTGGTGCATATGTTGAATTTCTCATTTGTGTTTTGTTTTCATATCAGACTCATAGATTGCACAATGGAGAGAAATTACTCTTTCTGTGACTACAGTAAACATTTCAATAGATCTCCCCTTTGATTTGGTTCATTTAGTATTGTTCCTTAAACATATTTTTTTTATATTCATTGTGTTAAAGAGCTTTTTATTTCAATTTGCGTACTTCCAAAGCAGTGTGAGTGTAGAAAACCCCACCTTAGCTGTATTCTAATTATTGTTACATTTGTAGGCAGAGGCTTTTCATCTAGGCTGGAGATGCCTTCGTATGAAGTTTGATGTTAATTTTAGGGACTTTACTCTGGTGAGTCTAGAACTGTGGTTCTCAACCTATGGGTCCTCAGTATTTTGGCTTAAAACTCCCAGAAATCCAGCCAGTATACCAGCTGTTAGGATGTCTGGGAGTTGAAGGCCAAAACATCCAGGGACCCACAAGTTGAGAACCACTGGTCTAGAAGGAGGAAGGAAGAAAAGGATACATATGTAACATTTATATGGCATAATGATTTCCAATTTCATTTATAATCTCAATGCAAATTACATTTCGAACCCACTTGGTGTGGCTTGTTTTTCATTCACATTGTAGGACTTAAACTTGTGGCAATCCAATAGGTCTAGCTTTTTGTGATATTGACTGCTGTGTTTCTATCTGGCTTTAGCCTTTTGGTTAGAACACATTGTCCAGACAGGCCCAATCTATATGTAATGTGACCCTCTTCTTCTTTGCCTGTCACCTCTTCAAAGGAGCAACTGTTGGTTCAGGTTACATAATGTCACCCATACTTTGACTGGTATGTGACATTTGGCCAGGCAGCCAGCCAGGAAGTCAGTATCTTCATAATGCTGCCTGACAATGTTCCACTATATCCATGGCTTGAGGAACATATGTATATATATGCCTCTCATCACACAAGGTTGGCAGCATAGATGAGGTTGTATATGAAATCTATGTTCAAAGTAATGATTGAGATGGAATACTTAGCAGAGTACTGCAAATTCCACTACAGAACTAGGTCTGTTTGCAAAGTATATCAGAAGAGAGTGCTATATTTTCAGTTCTCAAACTGTATAATTCATATATTTCCGTCATTTGCTTTTAAATTAGCTAAATGAATTATACAAATAATTGACACAAAGGTTATTCTCTTGAGATTGCTCTACTGAATGGCTCCATGGGCATATGGCCAAGTCTTTCATCTCTATATAAACCAACAGTTTTTCCTTTGCCGAGTGATAATTTCTGCTAAGGATTATATACTCAGTATTTCCCTTTTGCTTCATTTAAAATGGGACAGTGGTCATTAGGGTTTAACAATGAAAATGATGACTTTCCCTGTTGATTTCCTTTTGCCTTGTGTATCCTTTGTGGTGACTAATTGGAATTTTATCTCTAATGACATGTTCATCCCAGGTTTTTTTGTTAGTTCTTTTGACATAGTAAGTTATGTTCTGGTTTCTTAACAGGCATGTAGTGTGTCCTCAAAATTATCTCCAAAACACACCTTTTAATTGCAATGCTGCTCTCTCCAAATGTTTATTCATGGGATAAACATTTGGCTATATCCCTACAGCCAGACACAGATCAATGACATATTCACTAAGATTTTCAGGGTAGGGGAGGTGTCCCCAAAATGGTGAGTTGTTAAATGGTCTTGAAGAGTAAAGGACTGAGTGGGGAGTGAGAGAAGAGATGCAGAACCTATGTTATATGACTCAGCCTAGGTTCAGTAGGCAATTGGACACCTCCAAAAGTCTTCAACAACTGGTCAAATATTGGTTTCTCTCTTGACAGTTATTCATTTGGAATATTTTCATGTCCTGGGCTTGGCACAGCCTCTTTCTGAAAATGAGGCTCTGGATCTTTCACCTTCATGGCAAGCCCATATACTGAGTAATGTCCCACCCCAATATTAAGCTGTACTTGTCTAGTAGTACAATCAATCACATCTTTTCCCCAGAAGGAAGCAAGACTTCTGCAAATGACCTTATAGATTAGGTGCTCTCTATTTACATTCAATTTCCAGCTCTGCACTATCTGTAGAGAATGATTATCAAGGCATGAAATTAGAAGTTTCACCCAGTAGGAAACAATTGGATATTTTGTCATTTCTTTACAGCTTCTTCTCCCTTGTTAGCGGGAGGAGGGAAGCAATCATCAGAAAGGTCAGAAATATTTACTTACCAATATTGAGACACTGCCTAGGCAGCTGCCTTCAGTATAAAATAATTGCAGCTTGGGATCTCAGTAATTGGAGAACAGGTGAAGGGAAAGTGACGCTGTAGAGAGCAGCAGGGCCTGAAATTTAAATTACTGTCCACAGGTGAGATTCCATGGGAATGCTCTTGGTGAACTCAGCAAAAAGACAAGAAAGAAGTTTAAAAAACTCATCCCAGGGGGTTGAGACCTAGGCTGGACAATAGCCACAATGCTATTAAGGAAATAAATGTAGGTATAGGGGTCTAATGGAGGAGTGAGGGGCTTGCTTCGAAAAGTCCTGAGATGCTAAAGGACAACAAACAAAATCCTGATATATCAATACTCCTATTGGTGTTCTGAGACCAATTGTAGCTCTCACATTTTTGTGTGGAAGAGATGTCATGTAATTCATGGTATTTCTACACTCTAGAACAGTGGTTGTCAACCTGGGGACCTCAGGTTGACAACCACTGCTCTAGAATTAATGCAGTTAACACCACTTTAATTGCCAATACTGAGGTATCCTGGAAATTAAAAATGCACCCTAGTGTCACGTTTAGGAAAAGGCTGTACGAGGGCACTGTGTTATTTCTATACGCACACCCAAGTGTATATTTTAAATTTTTTCAATGTGGTTAATAGTTTCGTCAGTTTTAATGCTTACTTTTTGTATATTTTTTCCATTATACAGTATGACACACTCACCTTTTCCACTTGGGATATATTCCTGAACTTACTCTGGAAACAGGAAGCTGGATAATATCTAAAAAATATTGATGTTAACTTCTCCCAGAATTTACCACAGAGTCACCCTGGAGGGCCTAGATCTTGCAACATGACTCCATGGTACCACCCAGGAAAATGACAGAAGAAATTAGAAAATTCCTAGAAAAAGCATGTTTTGTTGGATGAGGATATGTGAATTACCTTCAGACCCAATCTTGGGAAATAGGCAACATATAAGAAAGATAGCACAAATAACAACATGTTGATTATCCTTAGATATTAGACACCATCTCAGTGACTAGAATGTTTCCTGTTTCTTATATTTGAAAGAAATAATTGGTGCAACACATTAATCTTTCCCTAGTTTCTGTTATGAATATAGTGGGAGTAGGACCAGCTGAGTTTCTTCACGGGTTGTTGATATGCATTGAATCTGTCCCTAAGTATTTACAGGCACTCCTTATGGCATTTTGGGGCTCTTGCTGTTCAAAGGGCTTCCAGATAACTGCTGTACTGGGTTTAATTTGTACAGGTTGCACATTAGTGGTTTTCTTACATAGTACAGGGTTCAGCAGAAATGCATGGTTAAGCAATCTGTTATGGTAAAATGAGAAAATGTGTCATGGTACACCTCAGCTAACAAAGGTATTTTTCTAGACTCTTTGGGATTCTATAAATGTTGATTTGGTGATATTAAAATTATTGATCTGAAACGGCACAGAAATTACATTAAGTAGGGTAACATCTGAATTCTAGTTAGAGGGATAATTATGCTGTGTGGCTGTGTCAAATGGTTTGCAGAATAGACTGCAGAAAAGCATCCTTGGCATTTTGCATTTCCTTATGTTTGCCGCTTAGACATTTTTGTGGTTTTGAGTCTACATATGCTTCTTCCACTTTACTCTACATGGAAATCAGCAGCTCCTTAAAACAAAGCCCAGTTTTCTCAAGCATTGAGAACTATCTCAAAACTGTGTTCATTTCCAGGGTAGCACAACTTAATCAGATGCCTTCAATTTCATGGTTGTTTTGCAACCCCCTCCTTTTATTTCAAATGCCACAGTTCATTTTCCAAATGAGATGGTCTTTGCAATCAATTAACTGGATTCTTAAATGGCAGACTTGCCTCCTTATCCCGGGAGTTATTTGATTCTTTGATTCTTCATGTATTGAATTTATACCTGGTGGTCCTGCACAAACATCCAACTTATAAACAATATGTGTATTCTACAGAATGTTTTTAAATGATTGTGTGTTTTATGTGTTTTAAGCAAGGTTGCAACCCGCCTTGAGCAATGAGGAGAGGCGGGTAATAATAATAATAATAATAATAATAATAATAATAATAATGGATACAGAGGAAGAATCGACCTATGACTGTTGTGAGTGAATGTGTGGAAGAACCGGTTAAATGGAGGCAACAAAGAGCCTTATGTGATCTTGAAACCTGAGAAGACTGTTGTTTTTATAGCACTAGTCCTCTGGAAATATTTTCAATATTTTGCTCAAGTTACTTTCTCATTACATATGTCTTACACTGGGCAGTAGTTCCAAGAGCAGGGGAAAAACATCTTGCTCACACACTTTGGTTTTCTTTGCTGTAGTTATGCACACCCTGCTTTCAGTGCAATCATAATCATGGCTCCCTAGGGAAAATTCAGCTGAAAATATCATTTTGGCGATTTCAAGTCTAGCATACTTATATGCAACTGTATGTGCTTTGTTTCCAGATTGATAAGTATGCTCAGCGGGACCTGAAGAAAGGGCTTCATTTGTATGAAACTGAAGGAAACATTGGCCTCACTAATGCATGGAGCATCATACAAACAGATGTAAGCTTACCCTTTCATTGTTTTTTTTCCATCTTTTATCCATCAGTGCACATACATCTGTCTGGCTTAACATTTGCAACATAATGCAAAGGATTTCATCTGGATTTCTAGAAAAGTAAGTTTTTGGGGCTGCCAAGTGCTACTTGCAATATAGTGGGGAATGCTTCCCATGTGTACCCACTCCAAACGTTTAGTCCAAACATTAAAGGTGTTTGAACCCTATTCCTCATAACAAGATTTAGCATCTGGACTAAAACCTGGCTCAACCTCCCCCCCCCCCCCCCGAAATTTTTCAGGTTAAAAAAAAAACCTGGTTTACTCATGAATTTTAACTAGATAACCAAATCCCCATGCTAAGTCTATGAGACGCAAAAAATTAAGAGTCCCTCCAGAACTACAAGCACTATCTCAAGCAAATATTGACAATTTATTCACACTGTTATTACTTGCAGCAATAGCCGATGTAGCGAAGCAACCAAGTGGGGTGCGGGGGTTGAATGTTCTCATTAAGGAGGCCAGACTTGGTGGAGGTGGTTGACAGGGGCGGAGCTGCAGGCTATTGAAGGCTGCTCTGCCCCCTGCTGTGCTCATTGCTTCAGCGTGAGCTAGGAGGCAGGTTTCAAGCCCCCCCCCCACAATTTTCAACCTCCCCCCCCCCCGAAATTTTCAACCCTCCCCAAAATTTTCAACCCTCCCCCAAAAGATTTTCTGGCTACGGCCCTGACTTTACCTATGGACTGACTGTTATGTCTAAACAGTCCTTTCCCTTAGCTGCACTGGAAAGGGCTTAGAAGGTATTCACCTGAAGTTTTTGCATCAAACTCACTGGCATGAAATCTGCTCTTCATTGTGTAAACTGCAGGCAGGCTAAATCCATGCCTCTCAAGCTATCTGATGTGAAAGGCCATCAGTTGTTGCTTTGCTCTGTTTTTCCTCTCCTCCCAGTGGGACTGGGACTGGCATCATATTTGAGCCCACTGACTCCAATTATTTCTTTCTTTCTTGGAAACCTTCCAGGGAGGGCTGGTGACATGTAGGCTGGCACTGGTCCATGGATCATCACTTTGAGTAGCTCAGGGCTAAACTGACCTATTTTTGGTAACAATTTTTAGTTTACAAAATAATTTAAGCAAAGATAAGCAAAGTGCTCCATCCAGAGGGTGATTACAAACGTCCAGGGCTATTTCCATTATAATTTGGGGGAGACCAATGGTTTGCTATATGAAACCAGTTATTTGGTCTCTCCAACAATTAAAAGTCACTCTCCTCTTTGCCTCTGGCACATTGAAAGATACCTCAAGTAATGAAAGAGAACATTGTTCCTTATCTGTATATTGATTGATTACACATACTGCCAGACACCTACATCAGAAAACAGATGGGGTGTCATTTTTTGCTTTTTTACAGTTTCCTTAGTCCACATGTCCTTGTCCAGACAAATCATGTTAGTATAGAAACTATGGCAGACCCATCAAAACAATGAGATTGATCTACATGTTTAGATTCTATCTGTTCCTTCTTAGCCATATCTGTTCCACATGGTCTCCCTGGTACAGATTTTGCAATCATGTGGAAAAGGGAAATCACCCATTCTCTTAAGAGAAACAGAGTTTAAATAGTTACTATCCCTGACTTCTTTTAAAAGAACAATTCAGAGGGGGATAGTTTATTCTGCTGTTGACATGGCTTTTACTGAACAGTGTTCTGGAGGCATTCTCATTAACATCGTGATACTGTTTATCCTGCAATAACAGTGTCTCTGGATATGAAGCTCAAAATAATGGATTCTTGTTTTGTTTGCATATAGCTCAGTAAGTCTGTTTTTACTGATTTCAGCTTTTTTTAAAAAAACAAAATGCACATATATAATCTTCAAAGCAATACTGAACCTAGTAATCAGAAACTGAGCTCTCTCCCAACCACTCCCACAGTCTCCCCTGTGCATGAACACATCCTTGTTATTCTCGGAGTTTGAGAAATTCTTTGAAATTATAGGTGCAGGTCGAAGTAATTATTTCCAAGTCCAGCACCCAGCAAAATAATCCTATTGGTTAGTCCCAACTCCAAGATTGGATAGCAGTTGGGATGGAATCAGTTGTTGAATGATGAGTCAGCAGGCAAGCAAATCTAATTGATTTGATTTGCCTGCCCTAGCAGCAGGATTAGGGATTACATTTTTTAAGGGACAGACATCAAGATCCTTTAAGCCAGTGTTTCTCAACCTGGGGATCAAGACCCCTGGGGGGGGGGGGGTCGGGAGGGGGTGTCAGAGGGGTCGCCAAAGATCATCAGAAAACACAGTATTTTCTGTTGGTCGTGGAGGTTCTGTGTGGGAAGTTTGGTCCAATTCTATCATTTGTGGAGTTCAGAAATAAATTCCAGCAACTACAACTCCCAAATGTCAAGGTCTATTTTTCCCAAACTACAACAGGGTTCACATTTGGGCATAATGAGTATTTGTGCCAAGGTTGGTCCAGATGCATTATTGTTTTGAGTCCATAGTACTCTCTGGATGTAGGTGAACTACAACTCCAAAACTCAAGGTCAGTGCCCACCAAACCCTTTCAGTATTTTCTGTTGGTCACAGGAGTTCTGTGTGCCAGTATCCTTTCAATTCTATTGTTGGTGGAGTTTGGAATGCTCTTTGATTGTAGGTGAACTATAAATCTCAGCAACTCCCAAATGGCAAAGTCAACCCTCGCCCCAGCCCCACCAGTATTCAAATTTGGGCTTATCATATATTGGTGCCAAATTTGATCCAGTGAATGAAAATACATCCTGCATATCAGAGAGTTACATTATGATTCATAACAATAGGAAAATTACAGTTATGAAGTAGCAATGAAAATAATTTTATGGTTGGGATTCACCACAACATGAGGAACTATATTGAGTGGTCACGGCATTAGAAAGGTTGAGAATGACTTCTTTAAACCATTGTCTTGTGCTACAAATTGCCTTGTGCTACAAATCATGCCTTGTGCTACAAATCAAGCTGCAGGCATGTAGGTATTAAGACCATACATGCCTGCAGCTATAAAATGGGATTTGACCTGAAAACATTGTGTTATCTTTCTGGTCACTTGTATTAAAATAAAAATCAGGGAGCAGCCAATGGCAACCCTGGAGATGGAAATTATGGTGTGCAAGGCCCCTGGACCATTCACACGTATCCACACATATTATCAAAGGAACTAAAAACACTTCTTAGGGTACAAAATGATGACATTATTCCTTTTTGCAACAATTGTAACTTACCTACTTCACCTATTGCTAATCTAACTTATTTGTAATTAGCAACTTCCAAGAACTTCCTTCCTCTTGTTGACCCTGAGACACTAAAGCTGACAATAAAATTAGAAGAGCAACAGGCATTCCTTGCAGAAGGCACAGCAGTTGTGCGTCTGCCTGAACCTCTCTTGCCCTCCCTTGATGTTTGTAATTGGTCCAGATTTACTACAATTAATCACTGAAATCCTTGTGTTTAAATATTCTTTTTGTCCTCAGCACAATAGGAGAGGTTTGTCATAATCCCAATGGCTTGTTCGCTTTCCAGCTTGAGTAGATAAATTGTCTGCCAAATTTCTCCTTGCGCATTTGCATGGATGAGCATTTCCAGTCCTGAACTGCTGTGACATATTGCTTCAGACTAATAGGAGGTGGCATTAATTTTACGAAGCTTCGGAAAAAAAAGAAAGGGAATATGGCAGAGCATGCATATTAATCCAATTTAAAGGAAGTTGGTACAGAAATCAGTAACATGCTCAGTATGGGTCATGAAGAAAATAGAATATTACAATTTAAGGTGATCATAGTAAGACACTAATTTATAAGATTGTTTTTCCCCAAACAATTATGAGCCAATTTTGAAATATTGTTACTAGGCATGGGTAGGTACCGTCAGAATCCTCGGAATCTTCAGAAAGATTGGCTTTTTGAAGCTTTTGAAGTTTTTAAGCAAACCTGAAGTCCCTTTGCCCTTCTGAAGCTTTTTCTGCCATTTCTCTTACGAATCAGTAAGTGAGTCGGCATTTACCCCACTTCCGGTCCCTGGCCTCAGCTTAATCTGAATTAAGCTTAAGATGAATTTCCTCTCTCTCTCCTCCTGTCAGTCACCTTTCCCCTGCAGCTTGCCAACAAGGGGTACCTCTCTCCCAGCGTTGGGAAGCCTCTGGCTGAGTGAAGCAGTTGGCGAGTGTACCCTCTGCTGCTTCCCGCCTCCTTCCTCATGCTTCTTCTGTCCTTTCTGGGCACAGCTGGGGCTTGCTGCTCCCGAAGGCAGCCTTTGGCCTCTTTCCTCACTCTGGCCTGCACTGGGCAAGGAGGACACAGAGGGTGCAGCACTCACAGAGACCTGCCTGCCTAAACTTCCTGGGCCAGGAGGTTAAAACTATTATTATTATTATTATTATTATTATTATTATTATTAAGAATGGATGGCCATCTGTCAGGGGTGCTTTAATTGTGCATTTCCTGCATCAAGGCAGAAGGGGGTTTGTTATTATTATTATTATTATTATTATTGAGAAGCATTTTCAAACTGGAATAGAGAATTCCCCCTCCTCTCTCCCCTCCCCCCCATCTCCTTCTCCCTGCGATTAGCACGAGCAGCATGCCGTTTTAAACCATTTTAAACCAGAGTGGATGAATTTCCTCTCTTTGCCACCCCCCCCCCCCTTTTCTGGAGTAAAACAACTACTTTCAAAGTAAAGACCACCCAGTGAAACAGGAAATAATATGGTCAAACCATTAACAAAGAATTCGGAAGTATCTGATGTTTTGAAAAGTTTTGAACTTTTTTTCCATTGAAAATAGGAATTGACTTTAGATCCGAAATGAGTTTAAAAACTTTTTTTTTCATTGATAACCCAAGCCTAATTGTTACACCTCTGAGCAAGCATTCTTTTGTTAATACAGTAAGTTTTGCTGCAGGTTACAGGAAACATATGAAGTGGTAAAATGCACTTCCTTTAGCCTTTTGAAAGAGATTTTATTACAAAGAGGAACATACACCACCAGTTCTCTTGGATACTTTTGTGAATTGGCTTATATTTCCCTATTTTTATCTTTCTGTGTGAATTTATAAACAAGCCTGAAGAAGAATGATGTAGGGATCAAAAGCTGACACTTGTAATCTTTGTTCTTTTCTGCCTTGCCACAAGTTCCCAGACATTCACCTGCACCCACATATGATCAATCCCAATTTGAGCAACTGTAGTGTTGATCAGCAACAATAGGTAATCTACCACACCTTTCCTCCCATTCTTACATTAGATTGAATTGATATACTTTTGTTTTCTGATGAAGTGCTATGCTTTGGGACTTTTCACATTACATAGCTATAACACTATGGTTCACTTTAACTATCATGGCAACATAGGTTGAAATCCTGGTATTTGTCTTTTGGAAAGGCACTAGAGCAATGTGGCTGAGAATCCAAAAGACCTTTCCAAAACTGAGAATCCCAAATTCAACAAGGTGTTGTCATGGCAGCTAAAGTGGGATCATGACACTATGACTGTATAATGCAGAGGTCCTCAGTCTTTGAATAGTTTTCAAAATAAAATAAAAGTGTGATGTGACAAGTAGTGGTGCCCACTCATGTATCTTATATTGCCTCAGTATATTTTCAGTATAACTGGAAATGCCTCAACCTTTTCTAAGGGAAATTAAATTCCCTTGCACCTGTCACAGAGTCTAGTCCCTCTATTTTTCAATACATCTTAGAATGGAGTGAACAAATTACAGAAAGTAGACTACATGCAACCCTTGGACCTCAGTGTAGTGGCCCTTAAACTTCTCCACCAGTTCCCTGTGTTTTTTAAAAAATACTTTCCCTCTCCAAACTGGACAGAAAGCACCCCACTATGCAAAAATACATGAGAGCACTCGCCCCTAAATATTGCCCTCAATTTGGATGAGGGCAAGCAAATTAAAACTTAATCCAGACAAGACAGAGGTATTCCTGGTCAGTTGTAAGGCAGATCAGGGAATAGGGATCCAGCCTATGCTGGATGGAGTCACACTCCCCCTGAAGACACAGGTCCGTAGTTTGGTGGGGGGGGGGTCACCCTGGACTGAGCAAGAGTGCTCAGAAACTTCAGCTAGGTTGTCTTCAGAGACAGCCCCATGTAGAGTGCGTTACAGTAATCCAGATGGGATCTAACTCAGGGCATGTACCACCATGGCCAGATCTGGCTTCACAAGGAACAGGAGCAGTTGGTGCACAAGTTTAATTGTGCAAAGGCCCTCTTGGCCACCACCAATACCCTGGGCCTCCAGGTTCAACGCTGAGTCCAGGGTGACACCCCCCCCCCCAAACTACGGACCTATGTCTTCAGGGGGAGTGTGACTTTTAATTTTGGATTTGTTTTAATTGTTTTTAACTTGGATTTTTAAAAATACTGCCTATATTTAATCCTGTTTTAATGTTTGTATATTTATATATTTTAAATGGTTATGATGATGCTTTTATATTAATTAGTTATGTTTTGCGGGTCCCCTTTGGGGGAGATAAAGTGGGAAATAATAATAATAATAATAATAATAATAATAATAATAATAATAATATCACTTCTTATCATCAATTTGAGAGGGAATACAGAGGAAAACCTGTGTATTTAAGTTTGCTGTTCAGGGATGTAGCCTGGAAGCAAAAATATGCCCTCTGGCTCCAGGCAATTGTCTACCATGCCCTAGATTCTAGGAAAGTATTTTCCAAACTTTAGTGTTCCATGTGTTTTGGACTTCAAATCCCAGATATCCTGACAATTATAGAACCATAGAATCATAAGGGAAGAGACATCCAGCCCAAACCTCCCAAAGTACCCCTGACAGATGTCCATCTATCCTGTGTTTAAAAGCCTCCAAAGAAGGAGGCCAAAGCAGCTGAGGTTTCTCGGAGTTGAAGTCCCAAACACCTGAAAGATTAGAGTTTTGGAATCACTGTTCTAAGGTCTCTCATTCTTTCCTATATATAAGCCTCTTTTGCTTCTCCTTCCCATCATGATATCCCCCCAAAGCCGTAAAGAACCAGACTGTTCTTGTTGCTTGACTTACTGCCATAGCTGTGCCAGGTACCAGGAAAGAAGGAGGAGGAGTGATTTACAGCAGGAAATAAATGAGTTGCTGAAAGGTTTGGAAACTTGTTGGTGTATGGAGCTTGAGTTTTTATCTGTTTTGGATTGAAATCCTGAGCTGCAGAAGAACAGGGGATAGGATGGGTAGATAACATTTGTTTCACATTTGAGGCAAGCATTATGAGATATCTGTTCACATCCCAAGCCAATAAATGATGAAACTTGGCAATGTGTCTAAACTTCAGCTTCCTCTGCCTTTTGTGGAGTGAGGTTGTCTTCATAAATACATATTGAAGGCCCTGTCAGACACTTGATCCCCTTCCCAGCTATCCATGGAGCCAAAAGCAGCCCTGGAAACTGGCTCCAGACATATGAGCAATACATCTTTTTTTGGCTGAAGCTATGTCAAGAGAGAGTGGAGGGCATAATTAGGTTTACTGAATTTCCCCATATTAGAAAAGGTGTTTTGGGATTATAAAATATAACCTAATTTATTTCTCATTTTCTCAATCTTAAAAGTAGCAAATATTGGGCCTCTTGGACTATGACTAAGTCCACTAATAACTAATTATTTAAAGATTTCTGGCCAGCATGGGAGTTGTGGTAGCAGAACTGAGAATTAACTCATCCAAGCAAGCACAGTGGATGCTGTTAATTAAATGAGGATTGTTTGGAAGCACGGCCCGCATATCATGAAAGTAATGAATGAATTTGCTTGCCCAAGCTCCAGTATTTGGAGCTATGTGGCAGCTTTGTAGTGGTATGTAAAAGAGGGAAGTACTTTAACACCTCAAGCAAATATTCTGACTGTTTAACTGGGACAATAAATCACTCAGCTTTGCAAAGCACTAAAATTTTCATCCACATGCTGAGTAGGTACAATGGAAGAGATACAAATCAAAGTTTACTACTGTGATACTCAGAAAAAGTTTTTTGGCTGCAGTCTCAGCTCCAAGATCATGAATATCTATATTACAAAATGTCAAAGACAATTTCAAGGCAGAGCCTATGCGACTCAAAAGCCACACATCTTTTAAAAAATATAATAAAACATGTTTCAGTGCAGCAACCATTTCATTTGCTGCTCATTTTTCCTGTGGTAATAGCATATTTGCAAAATACTATCATTGCACTCTGCAGTGCTGACAACTGAGTGTTTGACAGGAAACAATTTGCTGAGTCATGGGTTTAATTTTGTATTTTGAAAATCACAAGTGCAAGAAATGGCAAAAAGAAAATTATTTTCCTTGTTTTTTTCCATGGACATAATTTTAGTTGTTTACTTTCGTTAGAAAGTTTGCAGAGCTCAACAACTATGGTATATGCTTTTGTTTATACCCCTGCCCCCCTTGTTCCCTGGTGGCTGGACCTCTCATGGCATAATAATAATAATAATAATAATAATAATAATAATAATAATAATAATAATATAAAACTTTATTTATATACCGCTCTATCTGCCCTAAGGGACTCAGGCCAGTTTCCACATAAGCAAGCACACAAAAATATAAAGAGTAGCCATTTAAAAACATAGACATAAAACTATTAACACAATCCTATACATTAAAACAAACCACTTCCAACATTATTCTATTGTGCAAAATAAGTTACCAATGGTCAATTTTTCAATGGGCTTCGACAATTTGAAAAGGCTGGGCCAGGGCTTGTGTGGTAGCAATATAGGCCCGGAAACTGATAAAGTCCAAAGAGTGGTACTAATTAATGGCCAAGGTAGGACCTGGGGCCACTCATTTCCAGGGCCTACCAACAATTATAAAGAAAGGTCTGGACCAGGGCTAGTACCCCAAGATGGAAGAGGAATGGGGGAATGGGTAAGGTGCAAGACCGGGCCCTAACTGATGACTGGGGGACTAGGGACTGAGACTAATCATTTTCAAAGGCCTGATGAAACCATCAGGTCTTCAAGTCCCTTTGAAAAGAGGAGAGTGATGTGGCCTGTCTTAACTGATTTCCTTTTTGTATAATATAATCCTAACTCAAAGAATCATCACCTTAGTCACCGGCCTCTTCTTAAGGCACATCTTCTAGGTGTTCTTAGGGATTTGCTAATTCCCAACATCCTGAGGTTTGGATAGATGTGGATTCGGCAAAGCTTCTGCTGGTGTAGTGTTGGTTCAGCTGGGCCATGGCTGTCTTTTCAGGTGGATCTGCACTCTTGATTCTCCAAACCCACTTTGGGGACTTGGAGCAATTTGCAACTATAATATGATCTTTGTAACCATGGGAGCCATACCCATAGATGGTTTCATCTGTCCACAAAATATGTCCTCTCTAGGAATTATCAAAGTCCTCCAGGTAATTCTATAGTATGCTTCTGCTTGAACATATCATTTTCCAGGTTCCCTACTGGTAAGTTCCAGTGGAAACCATTCATTTCAATAGAGTTATTACTTATAGTTTGCTGTTGCATGGTAAGTTCAGGAAATTATCTCCTATAGATACAGGAGACATATTGTTCAATGCAAATGAATTTCTTCATTCTTATTTGCAGTTCTTTCTCATATCCGTGAACTGTAGAGGAGTAGCATCTTTGCAGATGAATTCCTTTTTGTTTTATGAACTTGTGTGCTCATATTTTCAACCTAGCTTGTTGTGCCCTTTCCAGTTCAGATGCTGTGGAGTGTCAAACTATACCGACTGGTTTGAAGTGTACAATACCACACGTGTCCCGGATTCATGCTGCTTGGAATTCAGTGAGAATTGTGGTCTTCATTCTCCAGGGACCTGGTGGAAAGCTGTGAGTAGTTGAACTTACAGCTTACATTGAAACAAGATGCTCTATAATTGGAGAGGTTTCACAGGACAAAGGAAAAAGAAAAGTTGTCGTCTTGCCAGGTGCTAGTTGTTTCATCCTAGGACATGAGCTGGCATCTATCTTAACAATATTTTGACACATTCATCATAAATGTGGACAATAGTTTGACAAATAACCCAGAGGGAAAGCCTTTTCACTAACAAGATGGGGAATAAGCTGTTCACTTTTAAAGGGTAGAAAGGGGCAGAGAAAACACAGAAAGAGCACACAAACATGAGTGAGGATCAGGGCATAGGGTTAATGTAAGATTTCTGCTCCTGTCTATCATGACTTTTTCACCATTTCCTTCGGCAGTTATCACAACAATGGACCTTTTAACAGTTTTAGTTTTTTGAAAAGTTTTTTTAAAAAATGGAAACCGGAGAAGTTATTTTTTATATAACACTAAATTGCTACTGAGCTGAGTGTTCTTCAGAATAGATCTTTGTCTTGAATGTTATATCTGAGGAAGGAATCTTTCCCGGATTCTACTTTTACACATAGCTATTGCCCACAAGCACCTGCTTTTCATTCAAGTGAAGAAATAATCACACTTTGAATTTGATATTTCCTTGCCATGTAGGAAACAAAAAGGGAACAAGCTTCACATGACAATTGATGGCCAACTGTTTATTCTTTTTAAAAGCCAAATACATTGTAGTGTTCTTCAGAGCCATTCAGTAGAAATCTCTGAATTGTAAATAACATACTCCAAAAGGATGAGCCATTAAGGAAAAGCTTTCTACAACTCCAAGATATCTGTTGAATGCCCCTGAAGAAGGCCTCTTCTATAGGCCAAAATGCAATTGGATTTTAAAGGAATAAACAACTGCCTACCCATTATATGTGGAACTCATCTACTTTTTAATTTAGAACAGATTGCTAGAGTCATGTGAACTGCAGGGAGGAAGAAGAGCTGAGAATGGAGGTGATGATTGCTTGCCCTTTCCATGCAGAGAAATCATCACTGTGGACTCTGTATACTCACAGCTGGGAAGGACCTTCAGAGAACAAGCACTGGTCAGCACCAATCAAATTTCTGTTTGGGCGTTAAGCTGAATTATAGAATAAAACTCACTTTATCCTTTCTTAAAAAAAAATAGTTTCACAGGACCAGGTGCTTGCCCAGTCTTGCTTGTGGGCAGGGTGCTGGGTTTGGAAAGACCAAACCAAAAGCCATGTGCTGCTAGGAAATTCACTGGGTGACCTTGATCTTGTCCAATGTAGGTTGCAGGAGCTCCTTTTCAAAGTAAAATAAAGTCTTCTCTTATAAAAAATGACAACTAACAAACTATATTCTTAATGTGCTGGGTCATCCAATCCTACTTGGAGATGATTGATTTGATATATCATCATCATGCCCAGCATATCATCCCAGACTGTAATGTTATCTTGCTCTGCATGGATGCTCAAAAAGCAGTGCAAGCTGCTCTGGCAATGACATTGGTTTTGCTAGCACAAGTGGCTTTGCACATTCTTATTTTGCAGCTGTACATGAAGATTTACAAGTCACTATCCAATTGACTCATCCAGGTACTTAATTCATATTGGCTAAAGTAGGGTAGTAGCAAAAGAGAGTGCTTTTCATTTATTTATTTTTTACTATTGCATCTTGCATACAGTATCTGTTCACTTCACCTTCAAATGTAGTGTCTTTCTGAGCCTTTAAGAGCAAACTTTACTGCCAGCTACCCCCCAGGCATATTTTGTATCTTCAGTGAAAGTTTGAAATGGACACCTCAGTTTGCTCAGTTTGATCTGGCATCTCAGTGTCTACTTGTGCCTCTTGACTTTTAATATATCAACATGTTCCTGAGTAAATAAATCTTTTCCCTCTATCTTTCTCTTTTGAAGCCTTGCTATGAAACCGTGAAAATATGGCTGCAAGAAAATCTGTTAGCAGTGGGAATTTTTGGATTGTGTACAGCTTTGGTTCAGGTAGAATTTTATCTTATTATCTGAATACCTTCTGGTCTGTTATTATCTACAAGTCTGTTATTATCTTACAAGGGCAGTGGAGCATTAAATGCAACTGAGTTTTTGTTTCTCTCTCAGATACATTTAGAGTAATAATATCAGAGTGTAATCATATGAAACATTTCTTTTTAGTCTTAGAAATAAATTTTACAGTGGCTTATGTTCAAAATGTTAGAACTACATTGTCCTGGCAAGTTTTACATTGAAACTTATAATACAATCAGTACTGAATCCTCTTCCCCTGTTTATATATGTTCATAAACTCCTTCCAGCTACTTGTGTCTTCATTTTAAAGGAATAAACAGCTAATTTTAACTTCTTAATGCATTTAGGACCCTATGGCCTATATCCTATTGGTTAGTCACAGTTAAAGTAGATCTACTGAATCAGTTATTAAAATGTGAGGAAACACATAAATATCTCTCATTGATTCAATAAGTCTACTGTAGTTGGAACTAACAACAGACTTAAGATTCCCATGACATAGTAGTGTGAGATGAAGAAAATCACCAAGTAGTGATTACATCAGTGGTTTTATCATTAAGTGGTTGTGTTCAGTGAAAGTTGAAGTAATATTTAAAGCCAGAGGAAGATTTATGGCCTGTTACTGGCTTTTGCCTCACCTTTGCATGTTATTACATTGTGTTTTCTGTTGTAGCTATATTACTTACATATGACTGCTGAAACTGTGGGTGTAAAATAAGAATTAAGGGTTCAACTGTATTCTCATCTGTTTTAGTGAGCCTGATAAACTCCACCTTGACTATAGCTGTGATCTCCCCATGGCCTGTGTTGTTTGCTGAGCTCTGACATTTGTCATAACAACAGTTGATAGGAGCTGATAACATCCAAAATCCATAAAAATGGATGCATCTGTAAAATGATTTGGTGACTTTACTTTCAAGAAAAATCCAATTAGTTGGAAGACAACAATTAGAACATTTTAATTGACCAGCTGTCTGTCTAAACCACTTTGACTAGGGACCTCTTAACCAGGGGCCACTTTGACCAGAGACCACTCTCTAACATTAGTACCAAAAGAGTTATGAATCGGTTTTTGGTCAACTTTAGATTTGATTGGGTTATTTGGGGTGCTGATTCAGAAAATTGCACTGGATAGACCACATCAGCTCTAGTTTCTGATACAGAACATATGCCATCCAGTAGTCACCATCTGCTTGCCCACAGAAAACCATATTTAATAATCTAGAGTTTATGTGATAGTAGCAGTCTTTTGTGGGTAGTCAGCCTCTCCCCTTCTGACATCCCCGTTGTCTTGCCACTATAAGAGTGTTTTGCGACACCAGTCCCTCTCGTTGCGCAATGGTTTCAAGGCAACAGTGTAGTAATGGTGAGGCTGAGGACCATATTTTCGTTCTTGAGAACCACTGGTGGTCCATGGATCACAGGTTGGGAACCACTGGCCTAAAGGGACAATAACAACATGGAGGACAGGGCTTTATTCATTTATCTCAAGAAGGTTTATATATTGCCTGACAATTTCCAATACAATTGGAGTTGAGTTGTAATCCTAGACTGATTCATATCTCGTTTTTGCTGATCACAAGGCAGTTCTTCATTATAGCCTTTCCATTTCTATTGAAATTTTGATTTGAGAAATAGAAAAAAACACATTGTGGAAATTGTAGCATTCTAATTTGTTTGAATTTGGCACACATCCACAAGTTTAGGAAACTTTTCATGTTACTACATTTTGTTTTCTGTTGTAGCTATATTACTTACATTTGTGTGATAGTATCTAAAACAGGTGATAAAGTTTGCCTTGTATGTTTTTTTCTTGATTATGCTTTTTGCATCTACAGATTCTTGGATTGACATTTGCAATGACCATGTACTGTCAGGTTGTCAAGGCAGATACCTACTGTGCATAAAAAAAAAATCACATCCAGAGTCCATCTGCCGTGGCTCATCCTCTCTACAGGATGAAAGAAGACTCTTCTTCATGCTCAACATAATTTTTTTTCCTATGTAAAATAAACTGTATAATCCTCTTTGGAAATTTTGTGAATCACCCTCGTTTGTCACCACCATCCAAATGGAAATGTCAAGGAACTCAGACTTGCTTAGACAAAAGACAATATTATCTCTAAGAAAAGAGAAAGCTACCAAGGAAGGAAGAAATTGCTCCTTTTGCACAGACCATGGTGTGGGTGAAGAGGCTGATTTTAATATATAATCCTGTAGGCTGCTGATGAATAGATGTTTTCCAGTGTGGTGATCCCAGCAATTCCAAGAAACATAGAGTCAAGTTGTTTATCAAGATGGGTGTTGAAGATATACCCTTTTACTGCAGTTTGTTGTTATAGGCTGTTGAAATGTCAACTTAACAAGAATATTTGTGAATTCTCAAGATTACACCATGGAGCGTTGTTTGGGAACCTTTTTTGTGCTTAAAGAAGTGGTATCAACCTCTCCCAACTTCAGAGCAGATGAAAGCAGACCTATCCTGGACCTGTTAATGTATGTTAGTATATACATGTGGAGCATTCTAAAGGGAGTAAAGTAGTACAGCAGCTTCCTGTAGAAACGGGGAAGGGGTTTCCCCCCCGATCACTGTGTGCAGGGACCATGCATTCAGGAGGACATAACACACAGAGAAGAGCAGGATATAAAATAAAATGGGGGAGGGATATTGTGCACTGTAAAATGAGTCACTATTTCCAATATATCTCTTCTTCAAGAAAGCAGCAGCAGTAGCTAACCTTCTATCACTGTTGTTCAGGTTTTGTTTTAAATGTCTTTTTCAACTTTTTCATGCATTTTCAAGTGTAAAATCCCATAAAGAGACTGAAGCTACTTTTCTCCAGTATACAATTTCATGAAGCATTCATCTATACTTTCACCTCCAAATAGTTTGGGCTCACCATGCATAGGAGAAAATTCTTCATGTAGACAGGTTTAAGTTATTTGGTTGGTTTTTTTAAAAAATGCAGCTTCTGTTTGTTTGATTCTAGGATGAGTAAGGAAGTAATGAAGAAAACGCTCTCAATAAATAATGAATATAGTTGTTGACTTATTCTTTAGGTTTTGTAATTTTGACAATAATCTACTTCATTTATAATCTTTTGAATATTTTATTTAGTGAGTGTATTTTCTTTATTAGTGATGGCCCTGCTTTACTGGAATTGAGACCCTTCCTTCACTTTGCTAGGTCTTAACATAATTTTCCCACTATTTAAATTTTACACGAGCAGTCGTTTTCCTCTGTCTCTTCTCTGAAGTAATACAAACTGAACCAAACAAAACTCATGCTTTCAAGTTGGGTCACTTAGACATGACCTTTCTTCCCATTACAAAGTGGTCAATGTAGCCAAAAACATTTAAGAATGTATTATCACATAGATTTCAAATGTGGCTAGACAAAGAACAGGAAAGTAAATTATGAGAGAAGGAGATTGCTGTAAATATGTTGTAATTCAGCTATAAGAGTATATTCTGTGAGTCTGTGATGCTTTTGCCATACATAACATTGAAGAAAACTTTGGAGGTCAGCTTGTAACTACTGGTGTTCAGATCAAATGAATTTTTTTCCCTGCCTGATTTCCTCCACCTTGAGCAATTGAGGACTTTAAGCTAGTCTTTCAATTTTACCCATATAGGTAGACCCTTGGTACTACTCTGTACCTAGTGATTGGGTATCAACATGAAGCTCTATCTTGATGCCCAAAGATTATGTAATTTAATTTCAGCTAGCCAGTGCAGACTTTTATCAGCTAGGTTGAAATGGAATTCCATCTTATTTTTTTTATCTCCAATTAACTCTTTGAGTACAAAATCTTAAATGATTCAAGGAGCATCTAAATTTTCTAAGGAGCTTCCAGAAACCAGCAATCAGGTGAGAAGACCATATGATCAATTCAAGGTTTCTCATATCAGATAGGATTATTTCTCTACTACTAGATGGCACAGGCAACTTTCTGCCTGGATCACGTACATGCTGGTAAGAGATACTAAGAAACTTCAATGCTAATGAGGTGTATGTCAGAGGTATGCAAAGTGGGACAAGACAATTTAATTATTTGATACCTCTCCCTACAGCAGTTATATCAATTACTACTTCTAGTGAAAGAGCACAACATATGTGTAAAATCTAATCTAGCAAGTTAATTGCCATGAGTTTATTCCAAAAGTGAAGGAATTGTAGCTTGCTGATTGAGCTGAAAAGCCTCCAGAATCCCTGCCATGCCTTAAACCTCAATAACATTAGCCATGATTCACTGGGATAATTAAATGCTAAAATCTGTATCATAGACACACCTGGCTAAAGACTTGTATCACCAGCAGGCAACCCAGTCTCTGCTATCTAATATCTATACAAACAAAAACAGCCAAATATATAATTTAGAATTTTGAAAGGAATATTTGTGAAAATCTGAACCATCTTGACACTGCCAAGGAAGTCTATAATCTTCTTACATTGCTCTACATTCCAAAATGTACTGTTGACATTACAGCTGGGAAAACAGTTACTGCATTATGAACTATAAGTTTGAGCCTGAGCCCTATCCAAATAGATGCTCTTAGTCTAAGAGCTTAAGTACAAAGCCAAAAAATTATCAAGTTCTTTTGAAAAGTGAGTAAAAAGCCATAGGCAGATCAAAAAGCATTCTTAGGGCTCATAAACACCAGGCATTTTAACCCTATAGTAACCTCGGATTTGGCACGTTTGTGCCTAATCTGATGGAGCAAAATGTATCTTAATTTGCCTGCATCACTGCCACAGCTGCTAGATGGCCATCGAGTTCTATGTGAGCTCCTGACCATCATGAGTGCCGCACTTGACATCAGAATCGGTCAACCACATGACCAGCATGAAGGAGGAAGATCATCTTTCTTCCTCCTCCTTGGCCTTACAGATACTCTATTCTGACTCTGGCAGAGGCACCCACATGGCCAGGCAAAAGGGGTGAGTTGCCTCTCTCATTCTTACTGGTCATGCAGGTACCTCATTTGGATGTCATTAGAAACACTGACAATGATTAGGAGCTCACATTTAGCTCCATGACCAGCTAGAAAAAACAGCAACATGACCACAATCCATCCCCTTTCTCTGCACTGATGAGAGCAAGAAAAAGATAATGACACTGGTGTCCCATTTGAACAATGCATTAGGCCAAATCACTCCTAAAATAGCTGGCAAACTGCCCTGAAGCTGCTGGAATTTCCAGCACACTCTAAAACAGTGGTTCCCAACCTTTGGTTCTCCAAGTGCTTTGGACTTCAGACCCTACAATTCCTAACAGCTGTTAAGCTGGTTGTGATTTCTAGGAGCTGCAGTCCAAAACATCTGAAAGACCAAAGGTTCGTAACCACGGTTCTAGAATGTCCACACTGAATTTTCCCAAAGCAGAAAAAGGACAGTGTAAACCCCCAAACCCCAAGATACTCACCTGAAGTAGCTGTGCATCATAAAGACCACCAGCTTTTTCATTTGAGGTGAGTCCAGGGTTTGACTAGTGCAGACAAGCCCTTAGTCATGGGGGAAAGCCCAAACTGCAAAGAAAAAACTAGGAACCAAATGTGTTCTAATCCTCTGTCATGCATCCCAATATCCCTCACTAGCCACCATCCCTACTACCCATGCAAGCTTTCAATTTATGTTTAAAGCAACTGTTTATATGCTCTTTCCCACCTTTTTCTGTGATTGTTGCTCTCTGTTTGCCTGCCTTTTCCTTATACATGAACCATTGCAACTTGGGAGTTCCATTGCTGTTAGTTGTCATGGTTCATTACCACTATTGTACTCACAAGCATTTCTGTTGACAGTTTGTGGTTTCCCATCTCTGAAGAGCAGAATAATGAAGTGATGAGTACATTAATAAAACATTGGTTCTAAAAAGATTAAAGACAGATGAAATCTATTTGTGGAGACACCCCCTCCCCCATTAAAAATTAACACATCGGTCCTGGTGACTCAGCAGATAAGAATAAGAAGTTGTGTTGTAGAAGGGAATGTTATGGGAGGGTCCTATGAGACAGCTGTGTTAATCATTTTACTGTTTTGCCTCCAAAGTGGAGGAAATGAGCACCGTCAAACAGCTTGCATTGTAATACTCCCTTTCTATTCTAAATTATGCTCCTCCAATGAATGGGTGCTGCTATACCAGTAGCCTGTTTGGAAATTTGAATGAGCACCCTTGCATTTCTTTCCAATGCTCCCTGCTATCCCTCACAGAAATGTAGGAAGTGCCATTTCTCCACCACCACTCACCAGAATCAAACTGACTTCAGGGCTCAATGGATTTATGGCATTTTAAAAATCCTAAACCTCAGCAGCCAGAGCCTGGGACAAAATATACACCCTCAGACTTAAAGAACCCAATTCCACTGGATATGTTCCAAGTCTAGAAGGCTATTTTCAATGCCGGGATTCAACAGAACCAATCCTCCTTTCACAAAAGAGCCCAATCCTCCTGATTATGCCAAGCTGTCTCCATTTCAGCAACTGAATTGCACATGAATTAAGATTGTCATGGTTGTTGTTATTCCAACAGCTAGGAGGTATTTGTCCTGTCACAAACCACCCAGAAATGTACCAGTACATTCCATCTTACCTTCTGCCCACACCAATGCAAACAATGCCATATCCCTAGAGAAGTGCTGACCTTTAAAAGTAGCGATATATTTTTAGCATGCAAACAGCATTATATTGGCTATAAGGGATTTTGATGCCCCTTCATTCTCAGCTCTAGGCTGTGCCGAATGGATATTGACAAGAGGGAACCAGTTGCTCTGGCCTTTGACATTCAGGGTATATTATTGAAAAAATTAATGGACTTTCTAAAAGCTGGTGGACAAAGACCTTAGCAGGTAGGTCAGGCCATTCAGTGTGCTTCACTTTAAAAATCAAAGGAAGAGAAACTGACATTTGACATGCATCAGTGCAGTTAGAAAGAGAGTAAATCTAGCATCAACCATCAATCCAACACCAATCACAAAAGCTACAGAGAAGTAGCATAAACAACTTGGAACATAATCTTGTGATTTTCATACTATGTTCAGTTCATCAGTCACACAAGCTTGCTTCAGTATTTTTTTAGATGAAGGAAATAATGTAGCCTCTGAATAAGAACCAACTTATTTATCCTGTCCCATTCTACTAGCTTGTTAGCTAAAGGTGTTCAAAGCAGCATGGGAAAAGCCGATGCCTATGTTTTTCTCTGTTAAAGCACAGGGCTTTAAAACAATGTATAAAATGACCAAAGCCATTTAGGGTTCAGGAGCTGAGCCTGCCTCTAAATATGTGGGTTTGGGTCCTTGGTGCTTAGTTTTTGGTACATGGCCCAAGGGCTTATTGTAATCCTATTCAACCAATGCAAATTAGAATGTGGGTTTACATTTCCGTCTGCCATTCATTGGGACCGTGTTGTCTTGTGTCTACTATAAGTATAATGAATACAATGTGTGCTGTATACAATATAATGTAACATAACTATTCATAGCTGCCCAGTTTTGTTATCTGGGGGTGGGGTTAGGTGGGATTATTCAGCACAGTTCACAGAATTCTGATCTATGAGAACTTCCTTTAACACTGGTTTTTCTTTCCATTTTATTGCTGCCATAATAATTGTACAGAATTGCAACAAAAGTGAATTTGTCACAAATGCCACGAAAGACTATGCACCTTATCAACAGAAGTATAAATACTTTTGAGAGGGTTGTGCAATGAGGTTTTTGGAGGTTCTCAGGTTGCAATCTGTGGGTTTGAGGCTCTTCACACATAATAAAATGGGCATCCATGTGGAAAAGATTGTACTGCTGCATACGTCAGTTCACAAGCTGTGAATAATGTACAAAAGGGAATGTGGCGACAGCAGAACTGGGTTTGTGTTAAGAACCATGATTTCCAAAAAAAACCCAAAACAAATAACCTTCAGGTTTGTTTTATGCATGCTAATTAAAGATAAGTTCCACTAAAGACAGTGGAATTTGTCTTAGGAGCTTAAATGCCATATTGCATATTAAGTGAAGCACATCTGAGTTTGCCAGCAAGTGTACACTGAACAAAACATCTATACTAGATGTGACATGCTGTCATATGCATCAGTCTCAAACAATGATTACTACCACTACAGCTGCTATTACTATTACCACCCACCACCACAGTCAATCACTAGTGTCCTGTTGGTGCTGTACACCAGCATAATATGCCAGTAGAGCTAGTGGTAGCAGGTGGGAAAAGGTCACTGGCACAGTAGTCCTGAATGAAGGAAGCCTTGGAGAAACAGGTTGCTCAGAGCTGTAGATTTTGTCTGCCTTCTCTCACCACTGTTGTGTGACCTGGGAAAAAGTGCAACTGCAGCAGAGTGCACCAAAAGGATCCTAGACATTGCCCTAAAAATGATAATAGTAATAATGGAGAAACATGGGAATAGGAAAGCAGCTACTGGCATTTTCCTTCCTCCCTGGTAATTTTGTCTCAAAATTCCTTGCCTACAGTGAAAATTGTGTATTCTTTCTTGTAGGAAGGAAAGCAGCTTGCAGAGTCACAGTTGAGCAGAAAAAACACTTGAGTAGAAACATTTAAGCCGAGTGCCTCCTGTGATTTCTTCCATTCCAACTCATTGACTCTCTAGGCTGCTATTAAAAATAAACCAAGATATGCATGCAACACAAGGTCACATCCAATTTGGCCCAGATTTTTGAAGCAGCCCAAATGCAACACACATTTCTAAACAAGTTTGTCATAGATGTGTACTCAAGACATCTCAGGTGTAAACCTAATGTGTGGGAAGGCCTCTAAGATCTGTTGGTAATGAGAGAGATTTGAGCTCCTTGGCACCTATATTCTACACTTTTGTAAATGTTGCCCTCTGTTTTGCAAAACATTTAGAACTAAACAGCTATTTCAGCTCATGGCTCCATTCTTAATCTTGTTTCTCCTCCCAGTGTTAATCTGTTCCTGTCCCTTGTAGCTTTCCTTGATTTCTTGGATAGTCTTGCTGCAACAAAAAGGAATGGTATATTTTCATGCACCTCATAGGAAGAAGAAGAAAAAGAAGAAAAAGCTATACATTATTTTTTAAAAGACTTATTAAACATTCTTTAAAGTTTACAGTAGAATGAGTTTTGTATTATTTGACATGCATGTATAAAGTATTGTTATATATTGTCATTTTTTAAAAAAAGACTTTCAAGTTTTTTTTTCTGTATGGAAAAATACATTGCCCATTTTCTCTACTTCTTTGTTTTGTTTCCTCTTGGGGGAGGAGTAGCAGGGGAAAGAGAGAGGAAAATTGGAAGTTTTCTGCACAACACCAAAAGTTTCATGAAATACAATCTGAAATTCAATTTGATGACTTAAAGAGTTATACAACTTGTATAATTGCAAAAAGGACAGTACATTACTATGAACCTATTTAAGAATTTGTTGGCATACTATGAAGGAGACCAGTTTGTCATCCCAGTACCCTACATCTAGTGTTAATTGTGGTATGTTTCCATGATGGCCATGTTTTAGGAAGCTAGTTTCATCCAAATGTTATGATATTTTAGGAACGTATTTCAATTAATATTCCTAGTGAATGAAAGAGTGTCACATCTGGAAATTGCAACAAACAGAAAGATCAGTCTTAAAGAAGATATGCCAAACATTCAAGTAAAATGCAAAATTTTACACAACCGCCATCTTCTCAGTGCAACTATTGCTCTAAAAAAGCATGGGATTCTGCAGCCTGCCACCTAAATGGAACTCTTTGGCCCTTGAAACCCCACTAAAGATCCCCAAACACCCAAAGATTTCAACAAAATAAGCCAATCCATCCCTTCCACCCCCTGCACATTTCAAAGGCAAATGACCCATTTCTGAAGCACTTCCATGATGTTTTGGGAATCTCATCCTGAAACAGTTAACTCCTTCACAGCAGCTATGAATACAGATGCAGTCCTTTATAGGAATCAAAAATCTGAATCTATTGCCTTCTAAGGTGAGGAGCAGACCCACCCAGCTCTACACAATTTTCTCCAATGTAACTGTGCATACAAGAATGTCATTCTCCAAATCTGGTCCAGTAATCTCAGAGAAGGTGAACAATCTTCCATATGAGAATTTTACTCACCGGAATGCTGTTTGTGGAAAAGAAAATCCAATCCTTAATACTTGATAAAAGTGGAGATTAGTAGGAAAAGAAGGGGTCAGAGGAGCAATCATCCTGAGACTACAAAAGACCCTGAGCTGTTGAGGATAGGATGATTTGGAGGTTGCTCATTCATAATGCAATGTGAAAGCAGCTAGCAACCACAAACAAAATAGTCTATACCAGTGGTTCTCAACCCATGGGTCCCCAGATGTTTTGGCCTTCAACTCCCAGAAATCCTAACAGCTGGTAAACTGTCTGGGATATCTGGGAGTTGTAGGCCAAAACACCTGGAGACCCACAGATTGAGAATTACTGGTCTAGACCATTAGGACAGAGCATGGTACCCTTTTAAAAAGGAAGATGGCAATATGCAAGACAACACAGAAATGCCAAGGAAACAGTGATAGGACTTAGGGACTGACGCTTTCATGGCAGTTTTGGAAATGTTTATGCTAGTGTCATATAGAGACTACACACACACATACACACCCACCCACCCGACCCATCATACAGAACCCACTATAAGAATGGCCAATCTGCACAGTTGATTAATTGAATGCTTCAGTGCCTTGTTTATAGGAAGAGATGTGGCTGCATATAAATAGAAATAATAGATGACAGTTCTGTTGTTATTGCTGATGGTGCACAAAGCATTTTCATTTTAATTTAGCTGGCTTTCCCACTGATGTTGCTGTTTCCCTACAATGCTTTACAGTGCATTAAATGCAAAATTGAAACTTAAATTGAAAGTGCCAGCACTCCACATAACTGTATGCATAGTAATCTTGTGGAAACACAATGAAGAATTTACATTTAATTGTTCTTAGTACTATATTGGCAATTTTAGGTTCATTTATTCCAGAATGCATCATTTAATGTTTGTTGGCATCACAAACAAAACTTAAAGCAATACAGGAATGCATAACCTAGAAAGTGGAAATGAGACAAATAGACAGGAAATTTCCTTGCCTAAGGATTAAAACCGATCTGTCTCCTGTATGTCCTCAAATCTCTCTAGACCTGTGCCAATTTTTCACATCAGATATCCTGTCCTGGCATTAATCCCACCAGATAGTGAGCAGTCTTTCTAATTTTAACATCTTAGAAGGACTTGTCATCAACTTTGTTTATTCTTTCCTATCTCACCGACATTGTCTTTATGGCACTAATAATACAAGTTCAGTTTCTTGATGGTAAAGGATTAGTGTTCATAAATGCCAGGCATAAATAGATGCCCCCATTAAATACCCCTAATGCTGCCCCCAGCTCCCAAATTCTATAGAACCAACAGGTAAAGATGCCTACAAATTGCAATTCTGGTTTATATTCATAAAAGAGGAGAAAAGGATTCCCTAGAGGTGCAACAGAATGACAGTGCCTAAGCATATTTACAGATTATCACTGGAGGCTTTTAAACCCCGCTGTATGTTTCCATTAATCCACAGAGCCGCTCGCCCAATTTCACATTGGCACGCTCTCCGTGTAACAATAGAGAGCTTATTAAATATTAAGACTTTAATCTTAACTACTTCTATGTGATGGAGAGTCCTAAACATTGCAAAGACAGGCAACATTTTCCAAGTACAAAAAAAGTTATCTTTCGGAGAAAGGGTAAAAGCAAGCAGCTAAGGATTGCATCAAAACAAGTCCACACATATTAGCTGGTGTCCGCTGCAGCCCCCAGGACACATTATGATCAGCAAAAAGTTGTTAACACATGGCTGCCTTGTAATGCCAGACACCCATACGCCTTCTCCCTGTGCTGCATTTCCCTAAGAGCACGGCTGTAGTGTTGAATATAGACCAATTTAAAATGTCTTGTTTTGAGCCCTCTAAATGAATGCCATATCAGGCACTGATCACATTTTCAAGGATGAAAGAGTTCCTTCACAGAGTGTTTCTATGAAGAACTTCCTATCAGTCAGAGCAGCAGTGGAACTCTCTGCCTTGGAGTGTGTTGGAGGCTCCTTCATTGGAGGCTTTTAAACAAAGGCTGGATGGCCATCTGTCTGAGATGCTTTGAATGCGATTTTTCTGCTTCTTGGCAGGGGGTTGGACTGGACGGCCCATGAGGTCTCTTCCAGCTCTATACTTTTATGATTCTATGATTCTATATAGGGGTGGATGGATCTGTGTATTCCTGCTAATTGTGAGGTTACCCAATTCACCTGTATTCATTCGCCCAATTCACTCGTATTCATTCCCATTCACCTATTTTTAAAGCCACTTTAAAATTATATTCAAATACAGGTCAGCAGACATAAAGTAAAATGTCTAGATACAAAACTTAGCATCTTAATGTCACATGGTCTCAGGCTAGAAGATAGTACCATATGTACTCATGTAAAAGTCAACCTCGTGTTTAAGTAAAAAAAAATAGATTTTGGAGCCAAAATTACAGATTTTGAAATGGGTAAGTCAAGGGTTATTCTTCAGAGAAGAGAAATGCTAGCACTTCTCAGGGGTCATCCATCCTCAAAAGCCAGAAGCAGCAGGTAGAGGAAATATAGAAAGTCGGTGCTTCTTTTAGGTTCCCCAGGGATGGGCTAAATGCCCCTCTACTCAGAGAAAGAGATAGTTCCTTTTCTGATAAGAGATAAGGTACAGTACTTACATTGACCCATGCATAAGTCCAGCCAGGTTTTTAAAAATGTTTTTACTTAAACCCCCTGCCTCTCAGATCTTACTGCCCCCCACTACCACCATTTATCCTCCCTCCCACCCCTCCCCTTCTTCCAACCCATTCCCCCTCCCCCTATTCCTTTTCCCCTTTCTCTTTCCTCAATTACTCCCCTTTTTTGCTTTTTATGTAACTGAAAAACTTTTCACTAAAGAGATTTAAAAATGTTTTACTTAAATTTCTAGATATATAAATGAACATATGTAGTACATCAATGCCATAATCCACTGGGTTGAGCTCCATCTGTCAGCTCGCCATGCAGGGACATAAGAAAAACCTCCCACAATGATGGTAAAACATCAAAAAAAAAATCTGGGCGTCCCCTGGACAACATAATTGCAGACGGCCAATTCTCTCACACCAGAAGCAACTTGCAGTTTCTCAAGTCGTTCCTGACATGAACCCACCCCCCCCCCCCAAAAAAAAAAACCTTAAGAATGTTGCCAATAGATTTCTAAACTACCAGCCTGGATGCAGTTTACTCTTGTTTTGAGCAACTGATAGAGGCAGAAGCTGATGATAATGTAGTGTCTGCACATTGAGAAGACAACCTACAAACCACTCTAAAAACCTTTGCAGAAGCATACGAGAAGCTTGGCCTCTCATTGAACATCGAGAAAACCAAAATGCTCTTCCAACAGTCACCAGCCAATCCCTCTGCAATGCCAGAAATACAGCTTAATTGTGTAACGTTAGAAAATGTTGACCATTTCCATGGTAACAACCTCCCTACAAATTCAACACTGACACTGAAATACAACACCGCCTGAGCTCTGCAAGTGCAGCATTTTCCCAAATGAAGCAGGGAGTGTTTGAGGACTGGGACATCCGTAGGGAGACCAAGGTGCTTGTTTATAAAGCTATTGTCCTCCCAACCTTACTATATGCTTGCAAACAGCGGACTATGAACAGATGTCACACTCAACTCTTGGAATGATTCTATCAGTGTTGCCTCTGAAAAATCCTGCAAATCTCTTGGGAAGATAGGCAGACAAATGTCAGTGTGCTGGAAGAAGCAAAGACCACCAGCATTGAAACAATGCTCCTACTCCATCAACTCTGCTGGACTGGCCATGTTATCCGAATGCCCAATCACTGTCTCCCAAAGCAGTTACGATACTCCCAACTCAAGAACAGGAAACATAATTTGGTGGACAGAAAAAGAGATTTAAAGATTGGCTTAAAGCCAACTTTAAAAACTGTGGCAAAGACACCGAGAACTGGGAAGCCTTGGCCCTTGGGTGCTCTAACTGGAGGTCAGCTGTGACCAGAATTCGAAGAAGCACAAACGGAGGGCAAAAAAGAGAAACATGTCAAAAGGAAGTTGCATCAAGCCAACCTTGACTGGGATCACCTTCACCTGGAAACGGATGTCCTTATTGTGGGGGAACATGCAGATCAACAATAGGGCTCCACAACCACCTACGGACCCACCACCAAGACACTATACTTTGAAGACAATCATCCTCGGACTACGAGGGATCGCCTAAGTAAGTAAAGCAAGTAAGTAAAGTACTCTTATTTTGAACAACAGATAGAGGCAGACGCTAAAGCCTTTTGAAAGTTCATTTATTAATAAGCCCTTTTAATCAGTCTAAGAAATATATATTTTGGTGATGAACTGCATCTTTCCAGCATCCTGAACAAACTTGTCAAGAGTACTTCTAAATCACTTAAATACACATCATTAAATACATAGCACGGAATGCATTTTCTCAGAAAATGCAGATTTATGAATGGACTTGATCTCAAAGTACACATTACTGAATGTACTTTATCCTAAAACACACACTGTAAAGTCTTTCAGTACATACTCACCTTTTGTAGAGATTTACACCACAAAATGTGAAGTATTACTACATGAGATCCAGATAAGGATCTTTGGTATCAAAATTCACAAAGAGCAAATGCCACAGGTGGTCCTACTGCCAGAAAGGAAAAGTGTGTTTTTTTTTTTACTGTGACCCCACATTCCTCTATCATATATTTCCAACTTAACTTTTTAAAAAACTGCCTGTTAGATGTTCCTCAGGGAGTGTACTGAACCAGTGCTTTTTAATATATTTACAAATGTTCTGAAGTTAGGAGTGAGCAATGAGGTAGACGGATTTGCCAATGAAACTAAATTTAGTGTGGTAAAAACAAAAAATGGATTTCAAAGAGCATTCCAAGGATCTCACCAAACTGAACGAATTTCAGTGAAGTGGCAAATGAAATTCAATGTAAGCAAGTGTAACGTGAAGAATATAGGGGAAACCCTTTACCAACTGAGATCTGAGCTGGCAATGGATGACTAGGAAAGAGGGCTTGTTGTTGCATTAGGTAATTCATTGAAAATGTCAACCCCTGGGCTGTTGTAACACATAATTAGAAAGAGAACAGAAAAACTGCTGATATCTTTGCACAAAGCTACACCACAATCACATATTGAATACTCTACACAGTTCTGATCACTGCATATTTTAGAGGATATACTGAACTCTAATAGAGCTGGGAAAGATGAAGAACTACCAACATTATAGGGGTTGGAAAAACCTCCCCCAGGAAATTATTTGAAGCTATTCAGTTGTTTGTCATACAAAAAGAGAGAGAGGAAGATACGAAAAAAGTATATGATAAAGCATTGTATATGGTGGGATGGAAGTAGACAAAAATAGGCCTTTTCTCTCTCTGGAATTCAGGATCAACCACTGAAGCTGAATGATGGAAGATTAAAGGACAGATGAAAGAGAGTATTTATTCACACAGTCCAGAATTACACTGTGGAACTCACTATCGCAATATGGCGGGCAATGTGAACAGCTTTTAAGGGGGGGGGGGGGGATGTTAAAAAATAAATAAATGGAGGATTGAAACCTGAATAGCTATCCATCAGGATAATGGTGCCATCTCATTATAAAGTTGGCTCTATATACCAGTAACTGGAGACCATGGGGGTGCAGTTTTAGTCATGTCCCAGTGTAAGATGTCCTGTGGACAACTAATCAGCTGCTGTGTGAACACAATGTTAGACTAGAAGGTGGACTTTTGGGTCTGCTCCAACATAGCTGCTCTTAGGTCAGGAGGTAAAATACCAACATATTGTAACTGTAAGTAAAACTCTCTTTTTTCTATGCAAAGCAAATGAATACCCAGGGAAGAAGAAAGAAGCATAGCTGCCTGTTTCCTCTTTGGTATTGCTCTGAAGAGTCAAGATGGTACTGACAAGCTGGCACAGAGGACACACCTTCATGGAAAGGGTCACTTCAAAGTCCCCAGCTTGCATGCTCACTCAAGCAAGCTCAACACTGAGCATGTAAGAAGAATGATTTTAAGTTTAGACAGCCCTCTGGTAAACAGTAAGGCCAGAACTAGCAAAAGTAGCTTCAAGGTGAACACTATTTTTTGCAAGTGAGCAGTTAAGGAACCTGGAATGACTCATGTAAATACTTGCATAATAGGAGGGTGGATAGACTAAGAGACTTAGAAGGAAGCCAGAAACACAAATGTACCAGCACAGGAAAAGTGACTGTTGTTGTTCATTCGTTCAGTCATTTCCGACTTTTCGTGACTTCATGGACCAGCCCACGCCAGAGCTCCCTGTCGGCCGTCACCACCCCCAACTCCTTCAAGGTCAATCCAGTCACTTCAAGGATGCCATCCATCCATCTTGCCCTTGGTCGGCCACTCTTCCTTTTTCCTTCCATTTTCCCAAGCATAACTGTCTTCTCTAAGCTTTCCTTTCTTCTCATGATGTGGCCAAAGTACTTCAACTTTGTCTCTAGTATCCTTCCCTCCAATGAGCAGTCGGGCTTTATTTCCTGGAGGATGGACTGGTTGGATCTTCTCACGGTCCAAGGCACTCTCAGAACTTTCCTCCAACACCACAGTTCAAAAGCATCTATCTTCCTTCACTCAGCCTTCCCTATGGTCCAGCTCTCACATCCGTAGGTGACTATGGGGAATACCATTGATTTAACTATGCGTATCTTCGTTGCCAGTGTGATGTCTCTACTCTTTACTATTTTATCGAGATAAGTAAGTGTCTCCTGATTTCCTGGCTGCAGTCTGCGTCTGCAGTAATCTTTGCACCTAGAAATACAAAGTTTGTCCCTGCCTCCACATTTTCTCCCTCTATTTCCCAGTTGTAAATCATTCTTGTTGCCACTTTCTTCTTTCATCTTGATTAGAAGGCTCCTCAGCTCCTCCTCGCTTTCGGCCATCAGAGTGATATCATCTGCATATCAAAGTTGTTAATGTGATACAGAATAAGAAAGAGTGCTTAGTATGAGTCATCCTAGGCTTCTCTCTGCCAGGCTTCCTTTTTGTAGATAGGCTCATCCCACAATTCCTTCTATCTCTCATGGCTCTCCTGGGTATCTTTCCAGCTCTGGTAAACAAGCCATCTATCCAGCAAACTGCTACATTATTGTATTGAGTAACAACCCTCTAACCCCTCCCCACTTATGTCCAAACATCCCCGTATCATTTCTGCTGTCCTGCAGTTGCTGCCCAGGTCCGCTCCTTCTGAGTTCCTCAGTGGCCTTTCATTGACTTCTTGGGTCCACCCAACTGCAGGTTTTAATTGAGCTCTAATTCACTCTTGAGGCCAAAGATTCAAAACAAATATTTCTTAAACAATCTCTATGGGACTGACTGACAGAATAATATAGAGTTCCAGCTGATGCAGAGCAAGGTAAAAGTGTGGTCCCTGGACAAACCTGAATTGCAATAAGTCAACATTATATATATATATACATATCAGGAAGACAGAACACCATGGCCATTGTTTATTGAACATTAGTAATATTAAACTGGTCTTTGCTTGATTTTCCTTCCATCAGCAGGTAAGTATGTTTTTAATCTATGCTTATTTCTTTCTGTTTAAAATTGGGGAGCTGCCTAGCATCCAAGTTTATTAGAAATCAAATAAATAAACTAGAGTGTCTCACTTCCACAGAGCTCTAGCATTCCTACTTTCTGAACATGGAAGACAGAGCATTTTCCAGGACACTGCTTCTCAGCTTTTGATCCTTTACACTTTTGGAACTTGAGCTCCCAGAATCCTTGAGCACTAAGAATACAAGAGCTTACGGGAGTTGAAGTGCAAACCATCGGAGTTTTTAAAAGAATGCTATCCTAGCCAACATTCTGGCAACCACCAACATAATTCCTTCTCCATTTGAACTAGCACATGGTTGCAGTGCCATTTCTCCAGATGGTAAAGATGACAGAACTGGCAGGATGTTTTTTTCCTTTCCAAATCCCCTGCTGCTCACTACAGTTGTGATATTTTAGTGATCCAATAAGGGTATTACTCAATTGTGAATAATAAGCCAACTAAGTTTCTACAGTACGAAATCACTAGTCATTGCTTTTAAGGTCAAAATTTTATTTATTCAAAATCCTAATCAGGCAATACCAGAGTCTGGAAGTGATTAGTACCAAATAACTATCTGTAATTAGTTTTTGTCCTCAGCAATAAAAGTACAACGGCATTATCATGCAGTTGTAACTCAGCAAATGATCATATTACTTTTGTCATGTAACTGTAAGTAACATTTAGAGTCATGGCCATGCTAAATCGTGGAGGAAGAATGCTGTAGAGCTCTAATGCTGGTTTGTGCTTCATTGTGGGTGTTGAACTGGTGATAAAGAAGTAGAAGAGTGTGTTTGCTATCAGGTACACAGGTGATTGAAACAGTCAACTGTAGCTTGAGAAAAGGAAAAGAAAAGAAACTACCTTTTAACAACTACATCTACAGCAGTAACTGATCAGGAGTGGTAGTCTTCAATTATAATTCCAACTAGCTGCTTTTTCAAAAGCCATTTTCCAATCTCTAGGCTACTATGATTCTTTCACCTGTTCATTTATATTTTCTAATGTTTAAATTCCTTAAGCAACCATGAAAAGTGCTGTAATATAATAGTATAGACCAGAAGCCAGGCTTTACTGCTTTGCTTTCTATTGGTCATAAATCAAATGTAGATATCTTTGTTACAAGCTATTGTGGAAGGAAACCTTCAAACCGACACTGAAAATGATTAGTAGGAGGAGAACTACCTTTGACCATATGGCCTAGAGGACCATCAAATGTGATTGCCAGTTAGAAGGGACATAATTGGAGAGTCCCTCAAAAAGCAGTTAATAAGAAGGAGCACAAATGGAACAACAGCTGGCTACTGAGAGGCAGGAAGCTATGCTGGAGGAACATTTTATAAGGTTCCCGAGCCTGGTCCCATGAGGTTTTAAATGGAAGTATAACACAGGGCACTCACAATAGTCTATGAAACAGAATTGCCCTTGAAATTTGCCATAAGAAGAGCTGTATTTATTTATTTTTGTTAATATCAGGAGTGACTTGAGAAACTGCAAGTCGCTTCTGGCATGAGAGAATTGGCCACCTGTAAGGATATTACCTAGGGGATGCCTGGATGTTTGATGTTTTACCATCCTTCTCTCATGTCCCTGAATGGGGAGCTGGAGCTGACAGAGAGAGCTCAGCCCGCTCTCCCCGGATTTGAACTGCTGACCTGTTAGTCAGCAGTCTTGGCGGCACTTGCGTCACCCATTGCACCACCAGGGGTTCCATCAGAGCTGTGATTGTGAGGCTGTACAGTGAAACCTGTGCTGAGAGAAAAAAAAATATTGTGAGATTATTAAGATGAGCAGGACAACCTTACTTTTTTGGAATAGTAGCCTAGGATACTGAGTCTGAATATGAAAGTATATAACAGATAAGTCTCAGCCATATGTAACTATTACATTTTTGCAGCCATGGCCAAAATCAGGCAGTGCAATCTTCTTGAAGAACAAGGTCCATGGAGGGTGCAAATCTTGTTTTGGAAGTGCACTTATACTCTGAAACCAGGGGGCAGTACTACTCATGAGGCCATCCATTTAGTGTTGGGATGAAAATCACAACCGGCTGAAGCAGTGGTGAGGATTATGAAAAGCTGAAGTCCAGTAACATCTAGAGAGCCACATGTTTCTCACCTATACTCCCAAACATATGTGTTCTCCCTGAACATCTTGTTTTAAAAGAAATGTATGGCTTTATCCCACAGTTGGCAGTACCACAATTTTAAAGGGAAAAGACAATTCAGCAGTAAGAAGAATGTGAGACACTTAGAAGATTCAGTAAAGCACCCCACATCCAGAAAGGTGACCACCCTTGAGTTAAAAACAGCTTATGCTCTCTTTATAATCTTAACTGTGTTCATTTTATTTTAGTGATTTCACTCCAATGCCTATACCATAGGAACTAGTTTATTGGCTTTCTATTTAAGAGATGGATATGTTTTTGGAAGCATGAGTTATAAATTTAGAGCTGAGACAGCTTTGTGGCAGGGAATTCCACTAGCCCAATTCTAAAAGTTTAAGAACGATATAGGTGGGATAACCTCTGGGGCTTTCTATGTCTTAGAGCAGTAGTTCCCAACCAATGGGTCCCCAGGTGTTTTGGCCTACAACTCGCAGAAATCCCAGCCAGTTTACCAACTGTTAGGATTTCTGGGAGTTGAAGACCACAACACCTAGGGACCACTGTCTTAGAGGCAGACAACAATGTATCTCTAGACCTCATAAGTTTTATTTTAGTATTTCTATATGCTGAATTCTTTTTCCACATTCTTTTGCAAGTGAATCAGATTTTCAGACAAAATAATACAGGGCTCCGAACTTTCTGCACAAAACAAAACAAAACCAGATTAACACTAAAGAGATAAATACAATCAAATGAGCATTAAACAAAGAAATGTGATGCACTTAAGGTATAAAGATTGTTAATCTTAACAGTTGCTTTTTTTTTTTTTTTACATTTTTGAGGGGTGGGGATTATGGTTTAATGTAAAACAGCATGAGATTTTTCTATCATGAGTATGCATTTTAATTAGAATTTAGGGGTATATTAAAACAACTTAGGGAGAACTTTTTAAAAAGTTTTAAAAAGTCTTTTCCTAATTACTTTCACAGAGTAGTCTCTTTTGTGGCATGTATTGAAAGAATCACATGTTCCTTGTACAAGCCCAAGAAAATAATTACTTTGATAACCTAACACTGTGGTACATCCAGGACACATTACGTGACATGAGATAACACTTCTTTTTTGGTATCTCTACCACTGAACTCTTTTGTAATCTACATTCACCGGACAAATCAAATTTGCTTTACCATATCTCTATTTGTCCCTGTACAAGGTTTGGGAGACCTTTTGTGTCATAATGCAATTCCTTTTTCCTTATCAGTTCAGATCTTGATGTCTAACTTCACCCTGGCAGGAATAAATTGGAAGTGCTCTGACCAAATCCAAGTAAGCAGCATTTATCAAGAAGATAAATACTCAGAGTTTCAACACCTTTGACAGCTGAAAGGAGCAGGAACAAAATGGGAATTTACTCTTAAAGACAAATCCCATTGTAATCACAGGCAGGTTCCTCAATGTGCAAAGAGCCCATGTGCAACCAAATCTATTTCAAATTGCATGTTAAAGAACCACAGTAACAGTTGTGAATATGCAATGTGCCATTAACCTGGTACGCCAGGGAAAAATTAATATAGTAGGTGTAGGATGAGGATAACCAATTTTGTGTCGCTCTGGGACTACATTAGAGACTCTCAAACCCACTAGCTGTCATGCTGTCAGTGGCATGAAAATTCAGCAGCAGCTGTTGACATTGCCTTCATTACAATTTAGCAGCAACATGGAGGGGAGTGTGCAATGCGGAGGTTCTCCTTCCCTTCAGAAAGGGAAGAAAGGGTTCCAGCATTGCAGTTTGATGGAGGAGACAGTGGGAAATGTGAAAGGCATGGGGAGATCTGTATTGTCAATCCCTAATATAGGAGAGCATTCTTACATGAATAGCAAGCTATGGAATTAAAATGAATTTGATCCTTATATGAAATTTAGTGCACAAAGGAAGAGAGACTTAATGCCCAAACTATGAATGCTCAGACTATGAACACTTCACAGAACAAACATGTTAGCTGTGGTGTAGATACTGAAGGGGTTATTTAAAGGCACTTTCCTCCAATGCAAATTCTACCCCTCCAATGAAATATCCCTTCAGCTCCCAAATTTTTAACACTATGGTAATGTAAAACTGTGGTTGAGCATTAGGAAACACAACTTAGACACTCAAGAGAAAAAAGAAGAGGCAAACTTACCAAAGGAATGCAGACGCAGCCAATATAGTTCTAGTTCACAACATTTTCCGAGTCTCATTCTGTCATGCAAGAAATTTAATCGAGGTGCAAAATTCTTGGTGAGTCTATGCCATCTATTATTGCCAAAATAATGCATACAACAGGTTCTATCGCTTGCCAGAGGAAGCATTCTAAGAGGTATCTGAAAGACAAGTTACCAGACTTCTAGGATGGCTAGGGGGGCTTCTGATAATGTGGAGATCTATTTCTGTTACTTCTCGGAAACACCTAAGGAATGTGGTACTTTAATGGAACTGCCTCCCAGGTTGGTGAACTTCTGTAGAATATTCCGCCAATTTCCTGTAGACCCCCCTCTGACTACACAGAGTGAATTGGCTTACAGAATCCCAATCTGTTTTTCAAATTTAGTCTGTAAGGCTAAGCAAATTAACAGACCCTCAGAAGGTTTGGTGGACTTCAAATAGTGTGAAGTTCTATTTCAATTGTTAGTCCCAATCCCCCAAATGATATGGCACTTTGCATAAATTCCACAGGCTGGTGAGAATATGCAAAGTAACCCATCAATTGCTTGTAGGATCCCCTTCCTCCTGCCATTCAGGATTAACTGTTTTAAAGAGACCTATTTTTTTTCAAATGTTTTATGATCAGTTTTTGAATTTTTGAAGCTCTGGAAGCATTAAAAAATCAAGCAAAGAGTTACATCATATTCTGTTCTGTCTGCAGTTACAGTAGGTAATGCCATCAATATGTACTGTGGGTCACCAAAGGTTATTCAAATATAAATCAAGTTCTCTGCAGGATGAGAAGCCCAAGGCTAAATAAAACCTTTTTTCTTTGTATATTTTTAAAATTACTGAATAAATCTGGCAAACTAAAATCCCTGCTTATTGGTATGATTATAATTTTCAAAAAATCCAAGAAAACACAAGGAGTGGAGATTTCTAAATATGAATAAAGTACTCATCTGTATTATTTTTCCCACATGAAATTGCAAGACCTATTTTCCAGGTTTTCTACCTGAAACAATGACTTTTGATTCAAACTAGAACTTCATCCTCATTAACTAGACACAATTACAACTCATGGGATTATGAGGTTATACACCTGTATTACTGGTCCAAACAAAATGCATGTTCATATTGTACTTCATAATTGCAGGTGATAAGTATTATTAGGAGAGTTATGAAACTTGAGCATTTCTATTTTATGCTAATACTTCATAAGAATCAGAGTGAGGTTTCATGAGGAGGAAGTTTAGCTGATTCCTAATTATTACCATAAAACACAAGCACAACAAAATAAAAGTCCAGGAAAGATATTGACAAGCTGGAACATGTCCAGAAGAGGTTGATCAAAAATGGTAAAAAGTATGATAAGCTGCTTCGGGAGCTGGGTATATTTAGCCTGGATAAGAGAAGGGTAAGAGGGGATATGATACCAATGCTTAAATATTTGAAAACAAATGTCATATTAAGGATGAAGCTGACTTGCTTTCTGCTGCTCCAGAGACTGAGAAACAGATAAATGGATGCAAATGACAGAAAAAGAGCTTCCGCCTAAACTTTAGGAAGCACTTCTTGATAGTGGAGGCTTTTAAACAGAGGCTGAATGGCCATCTGCAGAGAGTGCTTTGATTGTGTGTTCCTGCATGGCAGGAGTTGGACTGGATGACCGTTCTGGCCTCTTCCAACTCTATGATTCTATGTATATTAAATTGTATTTGATAAATGCATTTGTTCAAAGAACCATAGCGACTGCTTTGTCACTATACCAAATGTTCTAGCAGGATTAGAGGTTAAAAGCTCAAATAACCCTTTATGTAATTTATAAAGAACCAGAAGAAAAATGGCCACAGTAGGATTTGTTGACTAAAAACAAAATTAATACTATATAGATATATTTTGTATCATTTATATATTTTACATTCAAGAGACTTTGGATAACCGATGTGTTAGTATCCTTTAATTAGAATAGAAGTCTTTGTAAGCTTTGTTACTGAGATATTTTAAAGTATTCACAATGTCTGTGTAGTGTTCAAAAAAAGAAGAATGACAATGTAACATAATAAGTTAGCATTGTGTAAGTAAGAGTTTACTACCAAATAAATTATGGTTTTCAATTTCAATGGCAATAATAAAAATTAGATAAAAGATATTAAACAAATAAACTAATAAAAATAATTAAGATGAAATCTTAATGTAAAGTTCTGGAAGAGAAGAAAGGAAGAACATGGAACAGCATAACAAGACATGCCTACCAGTTTTAATGTTGGATGAGAAGAGTACACTCTTTTTTTGTTAGGATATGTGGAATTTTTAATACTTTAGACAGTGTGAATAATAGTAATTGAGATGAAGAAATAGATGTAATAATTATAAAAATACAAGGCTTCTCTTCCCCCTAACCCCCTTCCTCTCCCTTGGCAACTTAATAGACATTTGTAAAGATCTAATTCACTAGCAAGAACTCCACTACCCTCATCTTCTTTTTTTGTTTTATTTTTGTGTGGGAAAAAATCCTTGAAAAGACTCAATAAAAACAGATGAAAACAGCTGAAATAACAGCCAAATACAGAAGCTGGAAGAATTGGCTGCAGTGGGAGATTCTGGTGGCAGCTTACCCTTGGGACAAATTTGGGTATTTCAAGGAATGGAGCCCCCAGTGGCACAATGGGTTAAACCCTTGTGCTGACAGGACTGTTGACCAAAAGATTGGCAGTTTAAATCTGGGTAGCGGGATGAGCTCCCGTCTGTCAACTCCAACTTCCCATGTGGGGACATGAGAGAAGCCTCCCACAGGATGGTAAAACATCTGGGCGTCCCTTGGGCAACGTCCTTGCAGATGGCCAATTCTCTCACTCCAAAAGCAATTTGCAGTTTCTCAAGTCGCTCCTGACATGAAAAAAAATGGGAGGGATGATGCTTAATAGTGGGGCTATCATTGTGGGGTTATTACAAAGGCAAGATGGAGCTTGCTTCTGAGAAAACATACCAAATTGGTTCCATATCATGTGCAGAAAGGTGGTCAATTATAATTTTAATGGTTTCTGCAGAAAAAAACAGCATTTATTTATTTATTTGCTATATTTATATCCCACCTTTCTTGACCCTGAAGGGGATTCAAGGTGGCTTACAGATAGGCAACAATTAAATGCCTTAACAACAATATACAACTGAAATAAACATTTTTATTTTATGGATATGCGATGGATATGTAATGTTCTTTTTTTGAAAAATAATTTTGTTAAAAAACACATAGTAGATCCTACATGGTGAAGTGTACATCCAGATAAATAAATTACATTCACTGTTTTGAAGTACAAAGTCTATTCCATCCCACAGCTTGTTGCCCTTGGTTTTAATGGAAGTTACAACAATATGCAAAATCTACATTTTATCATGCTGTTATATTATGCAGCATGCCTCCATAACGTGCAATGAGGTGAATAGCATGGCTTCAGGCAGTGAAACACGACAAATATGATGCAAAAGGAAGGATGCGTCACTTTCACTGTGACACCAATCAGCTGAACCTCTCAAGCATGAGTCTTGATTATATTACACTAAGGCACACAAACATAAGTGTTATTATGGGCCAATTATTCCGCAGTTTTTGAACGAGTTATGGTCTTTGACTTTATGACCTTGTGCAGCACTTAATTTCTCTGGCTGATTGCACACTTTGCATAGAAACCACTTCTAGTTTATTTTCCTCCTTGCTAAATTCATTTGCTACAATTGCCATAACGCAGTTCCTTCTTTTATTATATAATGTTGGGAATGATCACTTTTTATAATGTAAGATTCAGTGGTTTAGGAGTGCAACCCTAGCTCCCTTTTCAGACCATAAGAACAGCTCTACCAGACCAGGTCAAAAGCCTACATAGTCCAGCAGTCTGTTCACAATGGTCAACCAGTTCCTATGGGAGCTCTGCAGAACAGGTGGTCTCTTCCAAGTCTATGATTCCATTTTCCTCATTCATCACTACACCTTGTAGTGGTACATTAGACTGTGTGCTGCTAAAGATATAATTCCAGCCCCTTCTCCATCCCTTCTTGAACCTGTCAGCATCACTGATGGTCCCGGGTTCTATTATTGTGTCCTTATCTATTTCTCCACACCACCACACAATTTATAGAGCTCCACCACATTTCCACTTACATATCTTTTTCAAGCAAACCGACCCCAAATGTTGCCTAATAAAGGTATTCACAATAACGTGGATTGCTGATTTCAGTGCATATTCCAGTTCTGAAATATCATTTTTTCAAGCACTGAGACTAGAATTTTATGCAATATTTCTGGAGGGTTCACACTATGGATTTGTGAAAGAGCAATATATCATTGACAGTTTTCTTCATTGTTTCTTTTCTAATTTTTGCCAATGTAAAGGTTGTCTTTTCACTGCACTGCACACTAGATTGACATTTTCATTCTGCTGTGCCAACAAAACCCTGCATCTCTTTCATGATCAGCTTGCTTTCAGCTCACTTTCCATCAATATGCACATGACTGGTATTTTTGCTCAAGTACACATCATTTTACACTTGCTTTGCTCCTAGCTGCCATTTTGTGCTCATTCCCCCAGCATGCAGAGATCTTTTAGGAGACACCTACATTCCATTTGGCAACTCACAATAATTTGGTATCATTAGCATAATTGGTTACCTCACTCATTTCTTACTCTATGTCATTTATGAACAAGCTAAAAAGCACTGGCCCCATTGCTTACAAACTTCCATTTCAAGAACATGAAGCACTCAAAGCTATTACTTTGGAACTCTGCCCCCTTCCCTAGTCTAATGTGTTAATGAAAATGGCAGATTTTTGCTATAAAATTGAATATATAGACTTCAAACAATACAAAAACAAAATTCAAATTAAATTTCAAAAACTAGTTAAAAAAAAACCTCTGATGTTACAGACAAAATATAATCAAAACAGCAAAGAACATTTCAGCAATGTGATGGGCAATTTACAAATTGAACGTAACTGTAATAATGGATGGTGCAAACTATATAATAAACAGGTATTAGTGATGCACACGATTCCCACATTTATATATGCCACATATAAAGATACAAAAAGGAAAAAAAATATACTGACTAAAGCATAATACTCAGAAATAAGATTAATGCACAGTTATTTTAGATAAGAGACCTCCCCTATAATATCATGCTGTTAGTGTCTGAATTCTGACAGAATCCAAAATGTGAAATTCATCACATTATGAGAATTGCCTGCTTCTTATCTCCTCTCTGTGTATTGACAAGTATTCATTTCAATCATGCCAGTAAAAAAGTTAGAGGAATTCTTTTACAAAAAACAATTTGTGAAGTGACAGAAATTTGAGCCCCTAACAAATCTGAGGTTACAAGAGTTTGTTTAGAAATGTTTTATTTTCTTTGCAGGGGGAGTTACAATTTCTTACACATCCCACCTGTACATGCATGGTTTTAACTGTACATACTCTTTTAAAGAAATACATGGCCCTCTTCAGGAGCCCCTGGTGGCGCAGTGGGTTAAACTGCTGAGCTGCTGAAGTTGTTAACCGAAAGGTCGCTGATTCGAATCCGCTGTTAGCCCCAACTTCTGCTAACCTAGCAGTTCGAAAACATGCAAATGTTGAGTAGATCAATAGGTACCGCTCCGGCGGGAAAGTAACGCTGCTCCATGCAGTCATACCAGCCACATGACCTTGGAAGTGTCTACGGACAATGCCGGCTCTTTGGTTAGAAATGGAGATGAGCACCAACCCCCAGGGTCAGACACGACTGGACTTAATGTCAGGGGAAAAGCTTTACCTTTACCTATAGCCCCCTTCACATTCACAAGGACTATAATAAAAATACAGTTGTTTAATGGTTTTTTTAAAAAATGGCTTACTTGTTACCATCCCACATGATTCTTCTCTCCTCCCACATGCAGCAACATTGGTCTAAAATAATTATAACAACTCACTACTACAACAAATATTCCGCAAGTTCAAATCAGAGGTTTAGCATGATTTAAGTATTCTAATTGCTTATATTAAAAAATACTGTATCATTCGCAGTGATAATTCCTTCTGAACTAGTGCAGAGTACCTATTCTGAAAGAATGAAAAGTTGACATTTGGAAGCCCCACCAACTGGGCACAAGGTGTCACCAAGTATGCCAAAGTACAAACGCAAGCAGTTTCCCTGTTGGCCGCATTAAGCGATTTGGAAAGGAACATAATGGGTAGGGAATAGAGGCAGCTAAATAGCACAGGACATGTTTTGCCTGCACAAAATCTGAGGATCAATTCCTGGCATCTCCAAGTAGGGTAGGGAAAGATTCCTACCTGAAATCATGGACAATTGCTACTGGTTGTTTGTTGTTTGTTGTGTATCTTCAAGTCATTTTCATCTTATGTTATAAGTTTTTCTTATATTCTTTGCAAGATTTGTTCCGAAAGGGTTTGTCTTTCCAACTAAGTTTGAGAGAATGTGTCTTGCCCAAAGTCACCCAGTGGGTTTCATGGTGGGATGAGGATTCCAACCTAGGCTTTGGATTGTCACTTGGATTTGGATTTGTTTTTAAATGGTTGCTTATAATTGATGTTTTTAACTAATCGTTTTAATTGTAAATGCTATTATGATGGTTTGTTTGACATCTAATGGTTGCCGCTTGTGAGCCGCTCTGAGTCCCCTCCCCACCCCCTAGAGTGAGAAGGATGAGATAATGTCTAAAATATTTATTATTTATTTTATTTATTTAAAACATTTATATTCCCCCCTTCTCACCCTGAAGGGGACCTGGGGCGGAGCACAACCGGTAACCATTAGATGTCAAACAAACAATTATAATAAGAAATAAATAAACTCTAGAGTCAGTCTAATGTTCAAACCACTACAACAGAGTTTTCCAAACTGTGTTTTGTGACAAGTTAGTGTGCCGGCTGCAGTGTGTAGGTGTGTCAGACAAATGTAACGAGTCTATGTGAAATAAGCAATCAATCCTATATTTTTTAAAAAAACATAAATGAAAGGTTTCCGTGAGATATGTTATGTCCTATACATTTCATTATTACAATTTACATGTGTGTCCATATCTCTTATAAGAGGTTGGTTTAACATCTGATCTGCTAATAAAACTGAATTACAGTGTCATAAAATGATAAATGTCTAACAAGCATGTCACCCACATGAACTGTTTGGAAAGCTCTGTACTACACCAATGATGGTTCTGCAGCTCATTGGGGATGGGAAAACGTCCTCTCAAGGGCTCGCCACAAATTTGAATGTATTTAAAACCTAACATTTCCCATTCCCTTCAGGGACATGGGGCAAATTAATTGTTTTGTTTTGTTTTGTTTTTTTACTTTCTCTGGCTGTTTTAAACCTCCCCCCACCCTCAAACTGGAAGTGCTTTCCAGTTTGCTTCCTGGTTTGAAATAGGTCTTTCCTGGGCCTAAAACATGCTGAGAAGGGGGCCATGGCAAAATTGTCCCTCCACCTTAGATGGATTTGGACAGTATTTTGAGGTGTTTTTTTTTTTTAATGAAGGTTTTAAAAACGGGTGAGTTAAGGCAGTTGGAATCCTTTGTGTGCTATCCCTAGAACTTGGGGTTTTGCTTATCAATAATGTAAACATTTTTTGGCTAATGGATCAACAGCTTGACTTCACATAGCTTCTTTTAATTCTGAGCCGATTAAAATATCAAAGCATTTTGATTGTTCTGAGAATTCCCACCCACTCACGTTCTCTATTGTCTTCGTCATGTTAACCGCATGCAATGAAACTGACACATTCCCCAAGCCTTTCGACAGACCTATTCCACTGAGAGTGCGCTGTCGCCAACTCTCATACTCAGGTTTTTGACAAATGCAGTTGCCAAACACATAGCAGCATTTCTTCAACATCCAATTGAAATTCATCACCCAGTTGCAATAAGCCCTGGTAATCAATACCAAGTATTTAAACTGACCCAATGATAATGAAGATACTGAAGGGATTTTATAGGCAAACTTCCTCATTAATGATCATGTCATTTTGCTTAGTTTCAAAACAGCTGGTGAGGGCGACACGATTAAGGAGCATCAATCCATCACACTTCAGCCTGCCTTGAAGCTCCTATTTCATTACCTGTATTCCATTATGGATGCTACTGTAAAATTCATAGCTTTGTGCTGACAGTTTTGTCACAAAGGCCAGCCAAGGAAGCTCAAAATTGACAAAAGAAGGTTTGGGATATGGCAGCTGCTACCCTCCCAGGATCCCTGTGTGGACCTATTGATGAAGGCAGAATATAAAATATACTGCTATGGAAATGTTAAATCAGTAAGCTATGGGTTTGTGGCTGAAACAAAAGATTTCACCTGGTATGGAAGGAGCTCAAGACTTCCCACTCACACATACTCAAACAGAAATCGTAGAACCACAGAGTCTCACAAGGCCACAAGGGCCACCCAGTCCCACTCTCTGCAGAAACACACACTCAAAGAACTCCTGGCAGATAACCATCCAGACTTTACAAAAAAACATCCAAAGGACACTCCAAGGCATATTCTACTGTCAAACATCTCTTACCACCAGGAAGTTTCTCCTAATATTTTAGTGGAATCCCTTTGATATAAATAATAATAGACGCTTGAGAAGTGTTCGACTTGTGATTTTGTGATACAAAATCCAGCATATATATCTTGTTTGCTGTGACATACTGTGTTTTTGTGTCAGTATAATAATAATAATAATAATTCTTACTATCCTCTCCTCGTGACTCAAAGTGGTTAACAATACAGTTAAAACACATAATCATCATATGTATTCTATAAAATACAAATATTAAAATGTATTTCTATATTAAAATACACATAACAAAGAGTAAAACACAGGTCACGGGTTTAAAATTCATGATTAAAACTGATTAGGTAGGCCTGTTGGAAGAGCTAGGTCATCAGATGGGTTTTAAATTCTGACAGCTCATTTAGCTGTCAGAGCTCTTACAGCAGGTCATTCCAGTTTTGGGACAGCAGATGAAAATGACTAGTTTTGGTGGAAAATGAATCCAGGGATTTTTCTGGTTGGAGTAGTCTGCAGTGCCTTTCATGTGCCTTGATTCGTGTTTGGGCGCTACATAGGAACCACCAAACGCAGCGCCCAAACACGAATCAAGGAACAATCCAGGGATTTGTTTATAAAACTGTAACCCACAATCTGACCCTCTTTCACATATGGTTTCTTGCCTTCCAAGGTAGCCTTATATCATAACCATCTAATAGACCTGGTGCCCAGCTAGTTTGGCCTTATCAATTGGCAGAGTGAGATGGCCCTCTCAAATGACAAGTGCCATGCAAGGGGAGCAGAAACTGGCAGTGAGGTATTAGGTTGAAAAACCGTGTGTGTGTGTTCTGGGCTTCAAATGCTGGCTTGCAGCCCTAAGAGATAAACGAGGACATAGCTTTATAATGAGTGAAGAACTTTATTTCTAACTGTGCTAAGACACAAAAGAGACATGCACAAGAAGTGGAAAAAGGGAGAAATCACCAAAGAAGAATTCAAACAAATAGCCAACACCTGTAGGGAAAAGGTCCGCAAGGCAAAAGCAAAAAACGAGCTCAGACTTGCCAGGGACATTAAAAACAATAAAAAGGGCTTCTATTCTTATGTCAGTAGAAAAAGGAAAAACAAGGAGGCGATAGGACCTCTTCGAGGAGAAGATGGGGCAATGCTGACAGGGGATAGGGAAAAGGCAGAACTACTTAATGCCTTCTTTGCCTCGGTCTTCTCACAAAAAGAGAGTCTTCAACCTCAGCAAGATGGAGTGGATGAGGGATTGGAGGACATCCAACCCCAAATTGGGAAAGAAGTCGTCCAGGAATACCTGGCCGCTCTTAATGAGTTCAAGTCCCCAGGGCCAGATCAACTACACCCCAGAGTATTGAAGGAACTAGCGGAAGTCATTTCGGAACCATTGGCAACCATCTTTGAGAGTTCTTGGAGAACGGGAGAAGTTCCAGCAGATTGGAGGAGGGCCAATGTGGTCCCAATCTTCAAGAAGGGAAAAAAGGACGACCCAAACAACTACCGTCCGGTCAGCCTCACGTCGATACCGGGCAAGATTCTGGAAAAGATTGTTAAGGAAGCGGTCTGCAAACACTTAGAAACAAATGCAGTCATCACTAATAGTCAACATGGATTTATCAAAAACAAGTCATGCCAGACTAATCTGATCTCTTTCTTCGATAGAGCTACAAGCTGGGTAGATGCGGGGAATGCCGTGGATGTAGCGTACCTGGATAAGGCCTTCGATAAGGTCCCCCATGACCTTCTGGCAAGGAAACTAGTCCAATGTGGGCTAGGCAAAACTACGGTGAGGTGGATCTGTAATTGGTTAAGTGGACGAACACAGAGTGCTCACTAATGCTTCCTCTTCATCTTGGAAAGAAGTGACAAGTGGAGTGCCGCAGGGTTCCGTCCTGGGCCCGGTCCTGTTCAACATCTTTATTAATGACTTAGATGAAGGGCTAGAAGGCAGGATCATCAAGTTTGCAGACGACACCAAATTGGGAGGGATAGCCAATAGTTCAGAGGACAGGAGCAGAATTCAAAACGATCTTGACAGATTAGAGAGATGGGCCAAAACTAACAAAATGAAGTTCAACAGTGACAAATGCAAGATACTCCACTTTGGCAGAAAAAAATGAAATGCAAAGATACAGAATGGGTGATGCCTGGCTCGAGAGCAGTATGTGTGAAAAAAAACTTGGAGTCCTCGTGGACAACAAGTTAAACATGAGCCAACAATGTGATGTGGCGGCAAAAAAAGCCAATGGGATTTTGGCCTGCATCAATAGGAGCATAGTGTCTAGATCTAAGGAAGTAATGCTACCCCTCTATTCTGCTTTGGTTAGACCACATCTGGAATATTGTGTCCAATTCTGGGCACCACAATTCAAGAGAGATATTGACAAGCTGGAATGTGTCCCGAGGAGGGCGACTAAAATGATCAAGGGTCTGGAGAACAAGCCCTATGAGGAGCGGCTTAGGGAACTGGGCATGTTTAGCCTGAAGAAGAGAAGGCTGAGAGGAGATATGATAGCCATGTATAAATATGTGAGAGGAAGCCACAGGGAGGAGGGAGCAAGCTTGTTTTCTGCTTCCTTGGAGACTAGGACGCGGAACAATGGCTTCAAACTACAAGAGAGGAGATTCCATCTGAACATTAGGAAGAACTTCCTGACTGTGAGAGCTGTTCAGCAGTGGAACTCTCTGCCCCGGAGTGTGGTGGAGGCTCCTTCTTTGGAAGCTTTTAAGCAGAGGCTGGATGGCCATTTGTCGGGGGTGATTTGAATGCAATATTCCTGCTTCTTGGCAGGGGGTTGGACTGGATGGCCCAAGAGGTCTCTTCAAACTCTTTGATTCTATGATTCTATGATTCTATGATTTGAACATCACCTGAAAATGAAAGCAGAATGCTTTGGCCAGGTTCTGTTATCTAGAAACTCCCATTCTCCCCCAATAGATTACTGGTGTTTTTCTGTATCATTTCCATCTCTGAAATATGTCAAAGTATACATGGCAACCAAACTGAAATGAGGAAGAATGCTAAACACTGGTTTTCCCCTGTTGCCCATGCATTTCTTCTACCTAGAGGCTACAGCTGAGGTGGGCTCTCAAGCTCCCCAATATTTTTCTCATAAAATTTTTTGTTATAGCTGTTCCAGTAAAAGTACCTACAGCAGCAGTGGTTGGTAGTGCCAGACTATAATCAATAACCTCACATATTCTGGAGGACAGGTGTGGATAGGAATTTATGTCCTATTTTAACGTCCATTTGTAAGGGGGTTGGGGGTATCCACACAGTTTCCAATGCCTAAAGAAAATATCTACTGGATGCTGTATGTAGGATTCCAAAGGAAGGAGCCATTAATTCTGTACAGATAAGGTTGAAAAGAAAAGACGAAGAGCTACAATAAACATTTCAAAAGCTTTTATCTATTGTTACCCAAACCCTAAGGCTACAAGTAAGCTGTTGCAGCTTATATAAATCCTGCTTAAATTTAAAATGTGACTGAAAGGCCTTTTTTCTTAGTCTTCTTCATGCAACATTCACCCTTCTCTTTCTCTGTTGCATAAGTGAAAACAATATCCATTTTATTTTTATTTTTTAACTAGAAAACATATTGACAGCCCCTTGATTTGACTGTATGCAATGTATAGGCTGAGCCCTTAATACATAAATGTAAAGGAACCCATAATACAAACTTCCCAAAGGCATGAGCCTTGCTTAAAACAAGTTCTCATCAAGCTGCATGCTCTGCTATTGATCTAGGTGGTATCTACAATGTGGTCAGGGCAACTTTTCAGCTGCAGGGCTCAGCTTCAACATTTTAGATTTTTTCACAGCAAGTCCGGTTTATTGGCAATGATAAACAAAATAGTATCCAATAATAAAGGCTAGTCCTCTTTTCTTTACAGTTCTCTACTTGAACCTCATTCACGGAATCCCAAAAAGGTTTCATGATGATCAAAATATCGACAGCTGGATCATGCAGTCCTTACATATGTTGTTGAGCTGCAACTGTTATGACCTATTGTGGGCTGCTGTTCAGCAACATATGGTGCATTGAGTAATTCCTATCACTGTATAGGTATCATGCCATGGGATATTAGCATGCCATACTTTTAATGTTTACTTAAAAGCACAGCAATGTTAAGGTAGATGTAAATTATATTGAATTAACTGAAAAGTCGCTACCCAATTTATGAGTGACTCGTGTTCTTCAGCAGGAACTGGGTTGTGCTGCTCAGTCCAGACCTTCTGTCACATCCTTCCCATGATGTGATCTGCCCCAACCATTGCATGTTGATCACAATGGTCTGAAAAGAAACCTATGCATGAACAACATACTCCTAAGACGTCCACTCCACTGGGATAGCCACACACAATTAGGCATCCTGACTAAGTGAAGTTTGTATGCATGAGCTCTTAGAAGCCTGATATTACAACACTAGGGCAAGATCAGCAATGAAACCCCATTTGTGCTGAAACATGTCAATGTCCAATGAACAAGGCAGATGTGAACAGAGCTTTCAGTCTACTTCTTGATGTTTGGAGACTCCGTGAAGGATAATGTCTGCTTTAACAAATGAAATTTGAAGATTGCATATTGTAATAATACTTATTACTCAGAATTGTTTTAATGTTCAGTGTACATGACCTATGTTATCTCAATGATCCTTGCAACAGTCCTGTGAAATAAATTATAATTGTCTTGACACTGCAGGCAGGGAGCTTGTTAAAGGACAGTTGTTTATCAAAGGATATTTACTGAAAAGAAGAGGAAGATTTGGACCAAGAACATTATTGTTCACAGCTAAGTCTCACAAACACTTGCATGGTCACAAATCTTTTCTTCTGACAATGAAAGATACCTAACATAACAAAGACAGTTGAATATTGATCAGTTCTGCCCTTGTTGTAATCCATAGGCTCAACCAGTGAAGGATTAATTTGCTGCAAACAGTATCTTATGGGAAGAAACTTGACCTCAATTCAGAGACGGAAAATGGAACAGCTCTATGTTCTATCCCTGGGATTGCCAGAAAGTCCCAGAGATACCCAAGACCTTGGAGAGACCCATACTAGACAGAGCAAAGCTAAATGGATCAATAGTCTGACTCATTATAAAGCACTTTCATATGCTTGATTCCTTTTGTAGCTCTTTCTGCTTCAATCCCTCAGGGATTTTTGGTCCTTCTTAATTAAGATTCTCATCCCGCCAAATGTTTATTTTGGTTCTACAGCTGTTTTGTTCCTCCTTAAATGCTTTACTACTAACATATGCAATTTGGAACAACCTAATAGTAGTATTGAGCAAAACTGTACTCTTGCAATTAATTTTGCTGAAGAGATAATTCTTATACAATTGATATTTTACTCAACAAAATGCTTTATTGTCTTAGATTTACTGATGGTATAAAACACTTTTATTATTTCAGAAAACAGTTCAGGAATCCTATATTCTTCTATTATACTGCTGGTAGCCCTTCATCTTTGTAGTTTTAAGTGAATCAGGGATAATGAAAGACCAAATACTGTTCTCTTTCTCTGGTATGTTATTTATCACTTCCTCCAATAATGAAAGCTGGCTTGAGTGCCTATCAGCTTTGATGTTAAACAGGATCATGTAGATACATAGAATTACCTAAGGTGTGTGAATTTTAAAAATCACTCACTCACACACCCATCAAAAAGGTAGGCCTAAAAGGATGAGCAGACAGAGGAGCAGAGCTGTTCTATGTACTTCACCCAAGAAAAGAACACATTACAGGACAGATGCCCTCTTCCACCAAGTGCACAACTTCACAAAAGGGTGCCCATGGACCAGTTAGGAAGAAATGGGACATCCACTTAGCCAGCCAGATTAGCTGAGTCTCCCTTGATGATCAAGTGGGTGACAGATGTCAGAATCAGATAGACTGAAAAGGTATTAAGTATATGACTAAGAGCAGATGAAAACAGAATTTTGGAGTAGTGGCTGAGAACTGAACACTGCAAACTAAAGAACTACAGAACAAATAAGTCTCGGATTTTTGGGAAAGTTTCAACTAAAATCTACACATTGAATTTCTAGTATGGCACTACTACATTTTAGTTGTCAGCTGTACTGCAATCTAGTCTCTATATATCTGCAATCTAGTCTCTATATGTTGCCATGAGATCTCTTGAATTGTCCTTACAATGAGGTAGTCCAGATATATCTTTTTAAAATGCAAACATAGTATACACAATATTATCTGTGCAAGATTCCTTGCACAGAAAATATTCTTAACTGTGGTTCGGCCACCAACAGACACTCTCTTTGCAGAACTCAAATAAACAGATGCAAATATAGATGAACACTTCATTGAATGAATGTGAACTGAAAATAAACTTCAGGTAGACTTAGGGGCAAAGAGATGAACGCTAATAGCCAAAAGTGACATGAAATCAGCAAACTCAGTCTGCAAACTGTCACATCAAAAGTAGAACAAATTTCGAACTGCAATACAGATGCAAATTCAGAATATATACGAAGTGATCAGCCAGACTGCAAATAATAAAATCTCACCCAGAGTAACAGTAAACATTCCCTGAAAGCGATCATTCTTATGTAGCTAAAATGGAATCACCCATGTAGAAAAGGAGGCTGCAGAAGGATATCACGTCTACCTTAGGGGCAAAACAATAACAACAAATTAAAAGTTCGGGAACACTCAAAATAATGTAATGTTCAATAGTCATAGAATGCTGAATTTATCTAAGGGGTGTGTGTGTGTGGAGGAGGAGGTAGAGAAGAAATGTATATAATTGGAGGGAGCGTGTTGCCACTCCCACTTGCTAAAACTTAACACAAACAAAAAGATTTGTATAGAACTTAAAAATTGAACTGTAACTATCTTTAAAGAGAACCATAATGTTTAAAAAGAAGTACAAGATAGGTCAGACATACGTTTAACCCAATTATCCAGATGCATGCAGTAGATATTTTCTTTTTTTCATTGACCTATATTCTATTTACTGCTTCCTTCTCTCTGAATACTCAGTGGACCACTCATTCTATACCTCTCACAAAATAAGCTTCAGTAAAAACAAAGCTGCGGAGACAAAACTTTCCTACTTAATTGAATCTCTCAGAAAATAGCTGTGCTTCACAACAGATTGGAGTCAATAGTGGTCTTGTTGGCAACTTCAGGGAACAGCTACTGTCACCACCATCAACACACACCCCTTGGGAGATCCCCAAAATATGGAGTTAGATACTGCTGTAAGGAGAATGCTGTTTCAAATGCATTTTTCATCTCACCCAGCAGACCACTGTTTGCGTTTAGATGTATGATTCCTGAAAATTCAATGCCATTATCGACTGGCCCATCTTTGAGCTTCCCCTCCTTTTTGGAAGACACAATTTTCCCATAACTTTCTGTAAGTGTTCAGGGCAATGTGTATGCTTTGGATGCAGAAAGCCACAGGGTCAAATCGTGCCATCTGCGGGTAGGGCTGGGAAAAATCTCTGCTTTAGATCCAGCGCAGCCATTTCTACTCAATAAATACTATTCTGAACAGGCTGGACCAATGTTCTACCTCAGTACAAGGGAACTTCCAGATTAATTCCAAAATGATGACATGAAAGGATCACTAGCTATATCATACTGATAGATAAAATGTGGATTTATTAATGTTGATGCCTGAAGAAATTGTAATTTAATTTGGACTTCAAGGTTAATTTACATTTTTGGGTGAAACCAGAAAAAAAAGTCCAGGTTATTGAAGCTGGATCAACATACTGAAGATCAACAAAACAAATTACATTTGTATTGATATAGCAAGGAGAAGGTGGTGAGGGAGGAGATTAGGAAAACTGTTGGATACCCTACAACACAAGAAGTCAAGAAGCTCCCGAAATGAATCAGAAAGTTGAAAAAAAGATCAATGGGACTTTAATCAGCAATAGATGGCAATGGATTTGTTTGAAGACAGCAGATGCAGACATGTTCCCTGCTGAGATTAATTAGTGGGGAGCGGACAAAGTAGAGCCATTATGTCAGTGAGAGTTGCAAGAAGAACATCAGCACATCTTTAGCACAACTGCACAAATGTCTCTCTTGGCGTTCAATATCCCTCTTTCAATAAGGTTCACATTCCCATGCTCACTCTCTGCTGCCTCTCAGCTAACACACACTAGACTTTATTCAGTTAATAAGGCTTAAAAGATTCAATTCATGTAGCTTGATAAGAATTTTTGAGGGGCAAAGCACCTGAATCTGGCCCACAGCAGACTGTTTTAAGCATTCAAACCACTTAAGGCTTGTTAGTATCCCCATTCTGCAGTCTTTTAACCTGTACCTTTCTCAAATCTTCGGCTACCTTGTTAAGGTTGTTTCTTTAATGAAGCCAATTTTAAGCCGAAGTGAATGAGTCTGGATACGCTGTCTCTGCCAAGTGAACCTGAATGTAGACTGGCATCATCCATTCAAACACCTTAGCAGGGAAGGATAAGGCGGTCCTGCAGCTCTTTCTTAGATCCACTGCTTCTATTTGATTGCTGTGAAAGGTCTGAACAGAAATGGATTAAGGGAGGTAGAATTTCTGGTTAAAAGCCATTAATAAAGAGGAAGGCTGTATCCAAGGAAGTCTAGTAATTTATTGTGACAGAGATTAGAAGGAGTAGAAAACTGATTTTGAACTCCAGAAGGAAATGGAGGATTTCTCTAGGAGTTGATATGTGTATGCATATGTATGTGTGTGTGTGTAGAATTTGCTTGAAGGAGCATTATCATCTTTGACAACCACTCCTTCCAGTGCACAAACAGTACAAACATGACAGGAACAGATTCACACACACACACACACAACACACATACACATGTATGTATATGTATATGTATATGTGAATGACACGAATACCTTAAATTTCCAGTGACCTTTTACTCTAAAAGAAACCGAACCCAGTCAAATGCTGTTCCTGGACTGTAGTTGTTAACTGACTTTAGGTCCACTTTCGCTTATGGTAAATCTATGAATGAGAGATCTACAAGTCATCCAATCCTCAACAGCCCTGCCCAGTTCTTGCATATGCAGGGCTGTGGCTCACCGAATTGAAATCCATCTGAAATGTGGCCTTCCTCTTTTCCTATTACTCTCTACCTTACCAAGCAATATCATATTGTCCAGTGAGTCATGGCTTCTCATTATATGTCCAAAATATGATTAGCTCAGTTTCATCATCTTAGGTTCTAAGCAAAGTTCAGGCTTACCTTGCTCTAAGACCCATTTATTTTCATTTCAACTTTACTTAGAACCTAAGATTATTACACTGAGCTAGTCCTATTCTAGAAATGATCCTGGTAACTTTTATATCATGAATAGGTATAGCTTTTTAGAATAATTAAGGAACTGTAATGTTAGGATTATAACTACTTAGATTTTTGCAGGTGTTTTTTGTGTTGTTACAGAAAGAGAACATGAGCATGTTTTTGATTCATTATTTGCTACAGTGAAGTTGTGTAGGGACAGGGATGCCTTTCTAGGAAATTGCAAAATACAACCCTTTCTTTGTCTATTAACACCCATAAAACATTGTCTTGGAGTTTACTCAGCTCCAGTACTGGTTTGAAGAAACGTTCAAAGCTTTGTCAATATCCACCAAGAAAGAAGTTAGGATCCTGAAGAGATTTGGATATTTGAAAAGCAGTATTTTTGTATTGTTTATATGTTGTATATGAATTAGAATTGTAGAGGGAAATAATGTTGAGGTGTTTATACTGGATTTGGGAAATAATGCTGTTTTCTGTTTCAAAGGTGTTTATGAACTTTCTCGTTTATTGTATTTTAAAGAATTTTTTCCCCTAAATATATGGACTTGAATATTAAACATCAAATCATACATCGGTAGTTTGATGATAACTCAATTTCACCACGTATGATCTCACTATACTGTAAGAATAGTTTTAGATTGCCGATGACTTAAATCCAGTTGGCTAGTCCTATAAGTATTCACTTGCCCTCCATCTACTAATTCAATGGCTCTAATTTACCTGGGACTACCAATTGGGAGGAAGGATAGTATATCCTGAACTGGACAAGTAAACTTAATGGGCCCAGAATGATTGTTCTATACATGAATTAGTATCATGGATGCCAGCTACACAGGGAAATCAGGGGTAATGAACCAGACTAAGTAGGGATTAGCTGGACACATCTCTGAAAGTTGTGACATAGAATCATAGATTCTTTGAGTTGGAAGAGACCTTGTGGGCCATTCAGCCTCTTTTTAAAAGCCTCCAAAGGAGTCTCCACCACACTCCGGGGAAGAGAGTTCCACTGCTGAACTGCTCTCACAGTCAAGAAGTTCTTCCTAATATTCAGGTGGAATCTCCTTTCCTGTAGTTTGAAGCCATTGTTCCGCGTCCTAGTCTCCAGGGCAGCAGAAAACAAGCTTGCTCCCTCCTCCCTATGAGGTCCCCTCACATATTTATACAGGGCCATCATGTCTCCTCTTAGCCTTTAGGAGGAGACATGTAGGAGGAGACACTTCCTTCCATCTCTGTGTGCATGTGTGCCTTCACACCATCTATTGACTCATGGTGACCCCATGAATTTCATAGTTTTTCTTAGGCAGGGAATATTCAGATATAGTTTTGTCAGTTCCTTCCTCTGAAATAGAGCCCTTGGCACCTGCTATTTGGTGGTGATCTCCCTTCCAAGGGCTAAACAGGGCTAACTCTACTTGGTTCCTGCTGCAATGTTTTAAAGGATAAAGGAAGTATCAGACAAAGAAGTGGTGATTCAGTTTTGAGCTCTGGAAACCACCTGATGTATATCTGGGGCATATGATGCAGGCCAGCAATACACTTCTGGTGGCAGTCAGAGAAAGATCCTGAGTAAAGCAATAAATGTTACCTGCATTTCCATTATTGTTTCCTTTTTATTTATTTTTTTGTTAAATTTCAGAACTGCACAGCTCTGTAGCAACAAAAAATGTTTTTATGTTTCTCCGTTCAGACGGAAGGCGCAAACTTGTGTGGTTGTAGAAGATTTGTCCAAAAAAAGGGGAGGGGGAGACATTGATATAGAGGAATATTATTATTAATATTAGTAGGTTTATTTATATCCCGCTTTTTCTCTCCACAAGGAGATTCAATATGGCACGGATTGGGAGGTGTCATCTCTCGGCTGTGTGATAAATCTGACACACATTATTTTATTAGATATGGAAAGGTAACAAGCATTTGAGCAGCTGAGTAGGTATCCATTCCTCATCTAAATGATGAGTTGTCTACTTTAAAATGTATTTCCTGGGGTGTTTTCTGAGGTGTAGCAAAAAATGGTACCCAAAAAAGCCTGGGTAAATTGCCCCTGGGCAATTGCCCCAAGAGGGAATGACTCTGATGAGGATCTATGCTCTAAGTGGCGTGATCAAGGCCAAAGCCTCAGAGGCAGCAAATTAAAGTGCACTACCCACTTCTTCACTCACTCCATGTGCAGGAGGAAATGGAGAAATCTTGGACAATAAATATTGTAGGGGATGGGGAAGAGAGATTTATGTGATAGCATTACAGAACTTCAAGTTTGCAGGACACCACAAGTAGAACAAATCCTCTAGTTATTTGAGTGTCCTGCTGCATCTACTTCACTTCTATCATTGATAGCCTAACTTTGCTTGGTAGCAGATCTCACTGCACTCATATGAAAACATTAGAGTTAGCTTTCACCATAAGGAAGAAACATAAGACTGTATACTTCCTCTTGCTGTAGTTAACTCTCTGGTAACTTTGTTGGAGCAGTAGGTTTTGGAGTGCTCCTTGCTTTAGAATTACTCATCTGTATGCAACACATGATGATTAATAAAACAAAAGATTCTTTATTGGGAAAACTTGAAATTGATCCCATATAAATTACAATCTTCCTCACCAAATATATTTCTGCCTGCCACTCCCACCCCATTTCCAGTCTATTGAAAATGACATGTCAAGAAATAAAAGAACATATATTACTTTAAAGTAAGTCATAAAAATAATCCAAGCCTTGGCCCAGCTCCCAAATGGCTATTCCGGTGCCCAGTTCCTTTGCAAGCTCTAACCGCAGTTGGATAGACTGCAAAAAAAAAAAAAGTTGGATAATTAATATTTTTAAACATATCCATTAGGAATAGAGTGGCATTTTAGGGGAGGGTTAGAAGAAACAAAAAATTAAGTATCAGATAAGAGCTTTCATGTCATTTCAGATTACGCAGGTTTGAATATTCCTCATCTGAAATGCTTAGGCGAAGAAATGTTTTCGATTTTGGATTTTTGGGATTTTGGAATACCCATCTTTACATATATGTGCATAATGAGATATCTTGGAGATTAGACCAAAGTCTAAACATGAAATTCATTAATGTTTCATATAAACCTTATACACACAGCCTGAAAATCATTTTATATAATATTTTTAAAATATTTTTGTGCATGAAACCAAGTTTGTGTAAACTGAACCATCAGAAAGCAAAGGTGTCACTATGTCAGCCACCCATGTGTCCAATTTTGGATTTTGGAGTCTTTCGGATTTTGAAATTCTGGATAAGAAATGCTCAACCTGTAATAATGTATTCTTAGGGAGCAGAAATAGTAATGTGCATCCGTTTATTTAAGTAATATAGGTGCCCCTCTTGGAGCAATTGTATACAATCTAAGACTATATTTTCACTGTACCCCATTAAAATCATATTAGGCCTTTGGCCATATACTACATTTCTAAAATAGAAATACATTTACCTTTAAAGTTGGATAGAAGACTGCATGTTTGCCTCCTTTATTCCTGTAAAGCGCACAAAATGAAAAGAAAAGGGGAAAAAAGAGAAAGACACAACCTTGGAAATAGATAATACTTTGAGAGGCATGCCTTATCTATTTTGTTGTTTTTTTAACCCATATTACTTTGTTTCTATTGAATGAGCATGCAGGCATAGTGATGGGGACTATTGTTATCAGGGCTTTACAGTTGGAGCGGGAAGCAATCTTGGATGATGTCAGCGTTTGGAATTGTGGGCAGACTCTGACCTTGATTTCAAAATTTGAAAAATCCCATATAACATTATAAGAATATATGTATTATTTTCTGTGTTATATCATATGAAACCTGAAGAAAAAAAGTAGCAAAATCATCCAATATTACTTATGTGATTTATAAAAGCAAATGTTTAAAAAAAGAATGCATATCAATATTGCTAGTTTCCACTAAATATAAAATAAAGCACAATGGTTTGCTGTACCTGTGAATAGTTCTAACTAGATTGCAGTTATTATCAATATTTTCATAATAATTCCTTTGCTGAATGTGCTTATTTTTGTTAAAGAACTTATCCAAGACCAAAATGGCATGATTCTGCTATTGCTGTAATTTATACTAGTAAACTGGTTTAAGAAACCACCATAACTTTCATGCCACTTGTTCCTTTTAAAGTAACTAATTTCTTCTGTTTATATGCATCACGCAAGGGTTATAAAGAAAAAAAAACTCTGGAGTCAAAAGTAAAAAAAAGGAAAGAAGTAATGGTTGCAACTCACTTTTTGTATTCAAAATAATGTTCAGATATTTGTTCATCCCAAACCAGTTTAGGCTTATGCTCCTTCAAGACGTCTATATACCTACAAGGAGTTTTCAAAACAAAACAAAAAAAATCAGGATTCTGCTCCAGCTAACATATTATAGTCACAGGATTAACATGCCCACAAAGTTGAAGTTCTTTTGCAGCATTTAACCTTGCTGCATAACGCCTAAACGCTGATGAATTTGCTTGTTTGTTTTTTGTTTTTTTAAAAAAACTAATACCTTATAGCAAACAAGTGCACCTTACCATGACAAACATTTTTCTTTTTCAAATTCCATTACATACCCGCTAATAAAATTCTTTCAATATTTGATAGTTTTTTAAGAAATTCCTTTTCATTTTTATTAGTTATCCCAAACCAATCAAATGCTATATACAGTGTGTGTGTATGTGTTTGCGTATATATATTCTTAAACCATTCATTTTCTGGCTCTTGTCTTTCAAAATGGAAAGGTTTTATGATATTTCAGTTCTTTTCTATTTTTCTCCATTTTCAGTTGAATAGTTGAAAAGGAGGTCATGTATTATGCATGATTTTTACAAATGGACACCTCACGTTCACAATCTGTCTATTACACTAAAACCTAATGGAAGACCCCTTCTTTTTAATTCCTTTTGAAAGTACCTCAATCTACCATTGTTCTTCTGAATGGTTGACTTTTATGCTGTTAAAAAATCACATTGCAAATACTCTGGGAAGATGAACATCACTTGGTTATTGTCAAAATCCCCCAGAACTTTGTTTGAAATATTATCCCTAACTTTCTTTTCATACTACTCTCTGTCTAGGAGCATGAATTTAAGAAAGGAAAGTCTGGGTTTTAATATACGTTCAAGCCCTAATTTTAAACTAGTCATGTGTGCACTGGTTCCATGAAAGTTACCAGACGGCATTAGAAGATGAGAACTTGGCATTTGACTCCTGTTGACTGAGCCATTGTGATAGACCATAGCTTTATTATTTAACTTGCCTTGGAGGTGCTACAGCAGCAAAGACAACTTCTATTGTTAAGTGGCACTTTCAAGGAAATGAATCACTCCTGAATGAACAACCCAGCAATAGGAATGGTCCCTTTTCCAGTTCCATAGTTCACAGAAAGGCTAGGGCTAGTCTTTGTACTGCTCTCTGTCACAAGTGGCACCCTTCATCTCGAGTGCCGAAGAAGACATTTGGAACTTGTTTCCAAAGCATTTGGAGAATGGTAGAAATGTCTTTTACAAATTAAGAAACCTCAGCTTTTCTCTAAGGACTGCCTTTGAACTTGGCTTCTATAACTCTCCTTGACAATGAATTCCTGTCTTTCTCATCAAACTATAGCTGAAGAGGAAACGATTCACCATCCTCTGCAGTTGATATGGTCTTCTACGATCCTCCTTCTGAATGACATCACAACTGCAGTGCAATTGTTTGTGTGTGCACTTTCAAAGCATATTGAAGCACCATGGCAGAACTTTTTCTCCTGACCCCATATAATTTGAGTTTCAAAGGCATAGTGTAAGGTCAAACATAAATTCCTCACAGTAATCCTTGCCTGCAATTGTCCAAGTTGCTATGATCCCAGCCAAAATGTGTGGACATCTATTAAGTACTATTATTAGTGCTTTTACTAACTTTATTTATATGCAAAATTAGGATTTAAGGTGACATCAATTTAAAGCAAGAGCAAACTAGTCAAAATATACAAGAGTCAACAATAAAACAGAATTAAATTGTCTACAATATTAAACAATTTAAAACAAAGCAGTTAAACATATCATTAATAACTACTATTATTGCATTTATACCCTGCCCCTCCACCAAGGAGATTAAAACTGCACACATGGCATATTTTCCATTTTTACTTTCTTCTGCTCTAAATCAGGTTGAAAGATATTGACAGTTCAAGGTCACTTGTAGTGAACTCATTTGGCAAGCAGAGAGTTAAAAATAGGCCTCCCTGGTCTTAGCGCAACATTTTTTTTGTGTGTTAAGAGGAATTTGAGAAATTGCAAATCACTTCTGGTATGAGATAATTGGACGTCTGCAAAGACGTTGCCCAGGGGACGCCCAGATGTTTTTGATGTTTTACCATGCTTGTGGGAGGGTTCTCTCATGTCCCTGCATAGAAAGCTGGAGCTGACAGTGGGAGGTCAACCCACTCTCCCCAGATTTGAACCACTGACCTGTTGATCAGCAGTCCTGCTGTTTTTTTGCGATTTTGGAAATCCATTGTCTTTTGTGGCACAAGGGTTTAACCTATTGCACCACCGGGAGCCACCAGCCCAACATTGTGATCATCAGATTTAATTTTTATTTCTCTACCCCGAAACCCAGTGAACATAAGACCTAGCAAAAGAAAATTTTCTCAACTCATAATTGCACTCAGAGCAATCAGCTTGAATATGTATTTTACTAGAAAGCTTCCATTTTAGATGCTAAAGGCAGTAAACTGATTTCCATCAAATAATAATCAGCTTTGCTCATCCTAAAATTTCAATCAAGACTAAAGATAACTATGTGTGCAGGGATAGAAAACTGCAGTCTTTTGCAAATTGAAGAAACATATTTTTCAAAACTGTAATTCTGAATAGATTTCAGTTTTGGTGATGAAAGGCTGATCTTACTGGCCCATCTTGCACGAGTATTGTAAGTTATAACCCAATGACATGAAACTGAAGCACTGAAAGCAAAACAGCAGCTGTAAAAAGAAGAATTAACAGCGTAAGACTGACACAGTCATCCTGCATGTATTTCTGGGGGAAAAAACCCAATGACTTCTTCATATCATTCAAGACAGAAAGACATAATCAATATGCACAATGTCTATCATATGTCACCTTGCTCTTTACACAACTGAAAGGTGAGATGTTGATTCATACACAGGTTATCTTATTGCAACAACAGTATGTGTTCCTGTGTCTTCAAGTCACCTATCTACTTATGGTGACCCTATTAATTACACAGGGTTTTCTTAGGCAAGGAATACTCCGAAATGATTTGTCAAGCTGTGGAATCCATGGATGCAGAATCCATGGATAAAAAGAACCAACAGTACGAGCTACTAGCATATTTTCATAGCAGTGGGGCCTTTTCTCCTTGGGACTTGCCTCTAAAAGAGGTAGCATACAATAGATCAAAGCTTTGATTTTAAAAAAATGATCAAGTTAAATAACCAAAGTAGAAAAAAATAGAACAGATATGTAGTGAAGTAGACACAAACATAAATTAATATGTATCAGTTTCTGCTGTCACTTCTTCATCTGCACTTTTTCTCCCCATCATATTCTAAAAGACAAATCTCCTTCCTGCTAGCACCAAATATTAACCCGGAGCTGACCCTCTTTATCTTGCAAAATCAGACAAGATCGAATGTCTGTAGGGTATTTGGGGTTAGAGAAATATAACAACCAATGTATTATAGATTTGTGTAATATTTACCCCTTCCCTTTCTCATCCAGCAAGCTTCCATGCTTAACTTAAAGGAATTCACAGGCTAGAGAGAGATTGCAGAGAGATCTCCATCTTTCCCTTTAGATATTGAAGAGACCAATAGCTTTGTCATGGCCTTACATCTCCATTCTCCCCAAAGAAAAAACAGATGAGGCCATATGAGCTGCCCTGCCCAGAAGAAAACTTCTAATATCTGCTCCAATGACTTCCTAACCTTGTGGGATGTTTGAGGACAAGTCTTCAGTAGCATCACCATCTCCCCCACCTTGTTAAAGCTAGCAGTTACACAAATAGAAATGAACTGTTTAAGGAACACAGCCAGCTACCCCAGGGAGATAGGGCCAACTGAAGATCAGCTCTTCAAGTCTGGATGAAAGAACATCCCTTTACTGTGTGCCACAGGGGGGCAGTCCCTTGCAAAAAACCTCACTGGGAGCTTTCCTTGATCTTGAATGTAGGCATAACTAACATACTATGTTCTTTTGCTCTTGATTTCATCTGATGTGGGCTTGTTTACTAAGACTTTTCCTGGTATGTCCTTATTTGAATAAACTTGCTACGTCTTTCCCCACAAGTTGTTGTTGTTGTTATGTGCTTTTTCTATCCACAAGGAGACTCAAAGCAGTTTACATTAAAAGCATTTCTATACAATTTAAAATCTATAAATATACCAACTTTAAAACAGAATTAAATATCAATGGTATTTTAAAATCAGTTAAAATCCGTAAAAATATATTCAACACTAAAAACTAAGTTCCGCTCTCCTCCCCACTTGCTCTCAAATTAGTCTGGAAGCAGACACTTCCAGGAGGCTTTACCAGTTTTTGCCACCATTATTGCCAAGCCAGTGTTGGTAAAGAATACTGTAAAAAGATACTGATCTAATGTCACGGTCCTCTGAGTGCCCTGGGCCTGGGTAAAATTTGTCTAAGTTGGAGACAGAATTGGGAAGACAGTTGTCTGTATAGAAAGAGGTAACAAAGAGCTGATTATTAAAAGCAAGAATATTGTGGAAGGACAAAGACTCCTAGCTTATCTTCCTCTTACTTCCAAGCTTCAGTGAAATGGTTTCGCCTCCTACAAATCCTGCCTTGATTTGATGCTGGTGAACACGAGGTCTTTGGGAGGGAAGAGCTCCCCAAGGCACTTCATATATATTGTGGGTTGGAAACAGTCTTGGCAAATACGAAAACTTCATTTCAGGAAATTCTTAAGGCAGAAATAGGAATGAGTGGCCCTTCAGATACTGACAGTGCCCATAGCCAGCACAGCCAATGGCAAAGAATGATGGAAGCAAAGGTACAACAAAAACTGTCTTAAATGGAGGAAGATGTTCTCTGTAATCAAAATTAATGTTATTGATCAGATTTCCCTATAGGCAACAGTTGTGAGGTGAGAGCAAGAGAGAGGCAAGAGTAAGAGAGTGTGTGCATGCACAAATGAAAATCCCTATAGTTGTTGTCACCATTGATGCATCTGAAATGTTCCTCATATTACTAATTGTTATAACTGGATTCTGACAGCATTCTATTTCTTCACTACAAATTCACTTTGTTTCAGTTTTGATGTCACATAGACATTGATTTATTTTTGTTTCTATTTATCACAAAAGACAGAGAAGACAGAATAAGTAGAGATTAAACACTTTGATTTAAATCTGCAGTATAAACTAAACACCAATCCAGACCAATCTATAAAGTGGTCTGCACTCATGCATTTAAGCATGAAAGGCAAGGGCCACAAGAGTAAACATCTATGATTCATGGCTGACACTGTTGGTACAAGAAGCACTTTCCTGGCATGTGAAAAATGTATGGTTTTGCAACATTCTAGAAAGGAGTGATCCATTAACTGTGAAAGAAGAAATTGATCTATTGCACACAGCTTCAATTTTATGCCATGCTTTTGAAGAAAAACAAAAGCAAACATGTCGAGCAGAACAAGTAGGCCCATATTTTAAATTCTAAACCCACGATTTTGTTCTCTTAAGTTGCCAGTTTCTGAATCTTCTTTCTATCTACTTTAAGGGCCAATTTGGGAAGAAAAGTTGGCTAAGTGCTATCATAGTACAACGACACAGATACCAGGTTGCCAGTATTCTTTAAACTGCAATAGATTCTTTTAAGGAATCTGTTATGGCAGGTCTTTGGTGCTTCTTCTGTGAGCAGGGGCAGGGGTGTGTGTGTGAAAAGAGTCTCCACCGATTCTGCTCTCCACTTTGGTGGCAGCTCTTTGGTACTTCCCTGCCGGGGCAAAAAGAGGAAGTGGCGAGAAGCTGAAAAAACAGTGCTCTATCTGCTATGGTGGCAGCTCTTTTTGTGCTTCTCTGTTGAGGCAGGGAGCAAAACAAAGTCAGGGGAAGCTGAAAAAAATACTATCCCCTCTGCACTCCTCACTGCAATTGTGGCACTTTGGAGTATTTGGAGTATTTCCACTGGAGCAGGGACAGTGAAAGAAGTTGGGAGAAGCCAACCCCTCCCCCCAAAAAAACACAAAAAAACAACACACCAAGTGCTGTCCTTTAAGCATTTTGTTCACCTGTGGAGAACCTAAAAGAAGCACATACCCCATCTACTCTCTCCAGCGTTCTCTTTCAATGCCTAGGTGGAAACATGGTAGTGGCAACTAGTTCTTTAAAATGGTGATGGTACTTTTGCCTCTCCACAGAATGGCTGCGAGGAGCCTTGTGCTGAACCCCAAAGTTTTACCCTCAAGGTATCCATGGGTTATATCAAAACCCATAATTTTGTCCCTAAAACCTGACCTCCATTTATACATGAGGTTGATTCATTCAGAGGTATATATGACAATAAAATGAATTTATGGGATTTGGGTCTCAGAAAATACTTTCCTTAACCAAACTTTGTTGTAAAATGGTATCTACTTTCTAAAACAAATGATAAAATGAATTCAATTACTTATGTACACCTTATATCATTTCAGGATTATGCAGGTAAACTGAATACTTGTATTCATTTGACGTTTTCCATCTGAAGTTATTTTTCTGTAGCTGTGAGTTAAACTGCAATTTTCCTTTCTGGCAATAGTTATTTGTGACAATTGTTTATTAACTGCTGTTTTGTCCTCTCATATATTTTTGGTATTTTCATATAATATTAAGGATTTATGTTCAACTGATTATAACCCAAGATCAAACTTTTTTTCTTCCCAGTATTTGCTAGAAAACAAAAACTACATTTTTCCTTTCGGTTTCTCCAAAGTTGGTAACACTTAAATGTCAACCTTTAAAACAGGACTAGCTTTGATAGTTCAATCCAGATTAAGGTCTTGGCATTTTAAAAAGCCACCATCTGCCCTGGATATCTTTGATGCAAGCCATAAAAATACTTTTCCTTCAGATGACCCACAAGTTAATGGTGCAATAATTTACTTTGATTAAGCAACTCACATTTCAAAATTTCTAAAAAAGAATAAAGCATTGGCACTGGAAAAATGATGAAACATGTTTTCAGTGGGAATAAGGTTTGTCTACTTACAGTGAAATTGATTTTTCATTCTTTCGTATACTCTTTGCTAATCTAATGACTAAACATATCACCTTGTGTAGAAATTGTTTCTCTTAGGCATACATTTAAATTTTACTTCAAATTTCATTACAATTTGGAAAACAGTACTCCTGCCTAAATAACATTTCTGTTATTTTTAAAATGTTTGTATCAGAATAACAACAACAACAACAACAATTATGATTTTATTTCTTACCTGCCTCTCCTCATGATTTGAGGACTAGGCTAGACTGGGGGGGGGGGGACGACCTCCAGGCAATTTGCAGTCTGGGGGGTTTCAATGATGAACAGATTGATAATCAACCAAGAGGCACCACTATAGACTCAAGTCAACCTGCCAGATCATGATTCGTGAAGGAAGTTTCAATCACTTTATCATCAAAATACACAGCACTCAAACCATAGAAGAGTGTTTAAAAGCTTGCTCAGAATTACTTGTTGGAAACATATATAAAATTTAAATATTTACTGCATCTGCCAACTATTTAAGAACTTATTGAATAGGGTTAGGACCCCTACAAATGTGGGGAAAATGGGGACTACTCTTACAACAACAACAAAACTTTATTATGGTCACTGACCAGTACAAAACGCAGCACAAGCACCCTGGGAAGGGAAACACAGCTCCCCAGTCAAGCAGTTATTAAAAAGTAGACTAGAAAACAGTTTAAAAATACAGTATAAAAACACAGATTAATTTAACAGGTATGGAACTGGGGGGGGGGGGGGGAGACTGATAGGACGGGTCAAAACACTGGGGGGCACTAAAGGGGATGGGATGGACACATTACAAGTCTCAGCTGTCACATGTTCCTTTAACTACATTCCCAACAGGGTATTGCCTTGCAGGGTCAACCATCATCCATTTAATTTTAAGTGCTACAGCACACAACTTAGCAAAGTTATTGTAGTGCTAGATTCTGAAAGCAGCAGGGATAAATAGTATTTTTTGCTGTGCCCTGGGTATTTTAGAAGCCATGGTGTAATGAGATTAGTTCTAAGGTCTCTGTAAAACATGCATTGAAGAAGCACGTGCTCCGTTGTTTCTATATGTTTGGATTCACAGGGGCATAGTCTCTTTTTGAAGAGGGTTTTCTGATACCCCCCCCCCCCCCACTTCATACAGCCAATGGGAGGGCATGGCATCTTAACAAGGTAAAAGCCCTTCAGTGTTTGGACACCTCCAGGTCTGTTAGGTATGCCACGGGGGCAGTGAGGTATCTATTGGCCTCCCTAATAATAAAGACTGAGGAGCAGGCTAGGTCCAATTGGGGCGCTATGTCCAGGATCCATTGCTTAATGAGATCTTTGGCTTCGTCCCATCTCATGCTTAGCAATTGTTCTTGGGAGAAACCTCGTGTTGTGATCTTTACTGCCACTGTTAAGTCCATGTGGACTGGAAGTCATCACTCATGGTTAGGGCAGGGGCTACATTTGCCCTTCTGATAGCTTAGAACATGGAGGACTACAGCACAAATGGTCAAAACACATTGTGTGTGATGGGGTTGAAAATACAATCCATTTTTCTAAAAATGAATGGATTCAAATGCTACAGTAAAAAGACCATTCCTGCTGCATTACTCCCTCAGGGAATGAGGTCCCTAGAGATATTTAGAGACAATATTTTAATCATATCAGTGAATAATCAAATCTGTAAAAGTCAAACCCACGAATGTTGAGGATTACTGTATAATTTTGTGACATGTTTATGTTAGAAGTTATTGTTTACGAATATCTGGGGTATTTCTGAAACATTTCCTTAATGTATTGAGTGATACACATCTAAGGAATGTATAAAGTGTCATTTAAGGAATATTTACTTTTGGAATAATGTATACTGAGATAAGGCTTGTATGGAAAAACTTTGTTAATTGTCAGGAAGTATCCACTTAAAAAAATAATAATAAAAGAAAAAAAGCCAAAAAAGAAAGAAAGAAAGAAAGAAAGAAAGAAAGAAAACCACACCAGTTGACCAAATGGGCAGAAGGGGGAAAAAATCTGTGAATGATCAAATCTGTAAAAGTCAAATCCACAAATGTGGAAGATTACTGTATAATTTTGTGATATGTTTATGTTAGAAGTTATTGTTTACGAAGTTTTAGGGTATTTCTGAACCATTTCCCTAATACATTTTTGCAACATACTGACTGTGACTTACACCTTCAAAATTCTCCTTAGATGAGAGGTTAGGCAGTCTCCACTCAGGAGAGAAGCCTTTAGGTTGGGTGTGAAGAACAGGTGGCTGGACTCTGCTACTGAAAGCTCTGCAAGCAATGTACACCAGCAGCAGTCCAACAGGATGGATGTAAAGGATGTGGGTAGGAGACAGGAATACAGCTATGGAGAGGGCACAATCAAGGCATTGCTACCAATGTAATTCTATCCTCAAACTGAATTGTTCTTCTGTCCTCAAATTTCTAACATCATAGAGAATGAGACAATGAAAATAATTCACATATTGAACTGTTATATTTGCAATGTTTTGCTAGTATCAGCATTTAGAGGATGATGGAAGAGTGGCTGGAGAAATAGACTTTTAGTTTTGAGGTATAGTAAGATGTCTTAAATAAACAGTACAATGAATCTTGAGTGCACCTACAACAGACAAGTTAAATAGCAACTGCCCCCAGAATCCCTAACTGAGCATACATGAACAGAAAGAAAAGCAGAGAGAAGATAAAGTTTCCTTACCAATTACCCCTAGCATGTTTCAGAAGTACAGATCTATACAGTTGCTTACTGAAACAGAAATTGTTAGAGAAGTGAGAAATGTCATCCCTGGATGTCAGCAAATTGATCTTTATTTTCTGTTTGTCAATGGCCCCAGAGAAAATGGTTTTCCACTCCTTAAAAGAAAAATTACTGGTTTTTTTTTAAAAACCCTGCAAAAAAAACCCCTGCAAAGATGCATACATTGACTGACAGTAAACAAAGAAGAAACTGATTCATTACATATGTTGCAATGACAGATAACTGGACACCTTCATATCTTAAAACACACTTTTTACGCAGGCTGACAAAAAATGGCTTTTGTACAATTTTGAAACATCAAACTGAAAAACACATTTGTATGGTCTGTGGTGAAATGTGGGAGAAGACCGCCTGGCATCTACTTTAACATCTTTCTAGCCCCAGCAATTTCATATTACATTATGGTTTCATACTGTTTTATCTATATGGATTTTCTTTCTCTGCCCCCAGCTTTTATTGATTTGTGGCTGCAAAGTTTCTTTTATAGTGATTTGTGATATTTAAATGGTGTTTTACTGACTTTATGAAGCCCAAATCAAGCACCATTTCTCCAAGTTTTCACAAGATTTCACATAGCTCATAACATGAAATGAGATTCTGCACACATCTCCTTCAGTAAAGAGGAGATCAGGCTGCTTTGTAAGAATATCTACAAAAAACAAGCTTAACGTGGGGAGACTCTTTCACTGAACTAAGCAAATTGCATGAAAATTAATAGCATTGCTCCTGCTTTACTTTTTATCCAAGTCTTTCTGAAATCAGAATTAGGACAGAGCTATACACTGTAAACATATCTTGAGCCATTTTGAGAGGATCAAAAGAACTGTGGGCAAGCCCCAAAGAAACATTTTGGGGGCATGGGAGATGCTGAGCTCTGAGAATAATTGTTCAACAACAACAACAAACTTTATTTATATCCCATCTCCCCGTGGGGACTCAGGGCAACTTACAAGATAAAAAAGAATAATATTCAATGCCATACAATGCCATAAATTAAGCAATACAAATAAATAGTATAGAACATTCAATCATATAAACAAATAACATAAAAGACCAACAAAATGCCCCAGCCTAGATAAGCTACAGCTTGGACAATCCTTCTGTATTCTCTGTAAGCTCTGTATTTTCTACAGGTTTTGACCATTTTAGAATGAGATTGAAAACCATAATTAAGGATTACAGAACGATTAGTGAACTAAGCATTAAACAGGCAAAATGATTATTTAAAATATGACACCCCCAATTTTAATCTTTAAATCAAATACGAGCTAGTTGCTTTTACTATTAGAAATGCAGATTTATTTATTTTACTGTTAGAAAGGTGCATAATCCCCTTGTGATTTAGAAGCATCCCTTGGTTTATCCTTAATTTCTTAGGAAGAAAGAAAAAGGGTTTCAATAATCCTGCATCCAAAGTGTTACCAACTTACTTTGCAGTAAGAAGAATGAGAAGACTACTTTTCAAAGGGAAATATAACTTTAAAACAGTCAAAGTTAAGCACAGTTGATTTCAAAGGTAGGATTACACCCACTTAATTCCCTCCAATTCAAAACTCTGGGATGTAACATTCAAACTTGGGCTGGATCATAGGCAATCTTCACTCTAAGAAATAAAATCCCAGCTGAAACCAACTGCAACTACAAAAATGTAATACATTCACATTGGCAATACCAGCTCAGCAGGTATTTTATCCCTTGTGCATCAATACAAAATCAGCATGGAAGATACAAGGACAATTCTTTTGATTGTACGTCTCTGTGGAAAATTGCAGGTATTACCAAAAATCAGAACTCCACTTGGCTAATCCATATATAAATAAAGGCTCAAACTAGACGAGATGCAGGAGAGAACAGATAAGATTTCAAAATATTCTTTCTGGAAAAAATGACACAATTCTTGTGACTTCAAGTGTGTTTGCCAGCAAAAAAACAAAAAACAAAACAAAACAAAAACTAATCTGAAATGTCAACACACTTTCCCTCTCCTGCTTTTTAACGCATCTATGAATGAAGCTGCTGAGCGAGGCCAGTCAACAACATTCATCCCTTTATGGTCCCAACCTCTGGTTTATTTCAGTTATTGCAATAAACTTTGGTTATTGCAGTTTTTAGTATACAGATCTGTGCTGTTCTGGACAATCAAACAGATCCAATTGGTGAAGAATTTTGACTAACATGACCAGATTGGAAAGAACTATATTGGTTGCCGGTTCATTTCTGGATTCAAATGAAAAATTACAAAGTAGATCCCACAAGTCTAAATTCTGCACCATTTCTTTCCTATCAAAATAACTTTTTTAAAAAGTAATTTACTCTGGAATAGGCTTAAATGTTCATAGCATACTTATTAATTTAAGGAATGGGAAATATGTAAAAAAAGGAGCAAATAACTTCTGCATATTTTGAGGCTGTTGGATCAGGTAGGGTGGTTCTGCCCTGCAAAGTCATTCCATATTACCTTTGCTGTTTGAATGCTGCCAGCTATTCTCTATACTCCCTACAAAGACTTCATCATATTAAACTATGCCGTTTTTGAACTAATTTGCATGCAATTCCCAATGGGACCCATTATATGACTTTTGTTCCCCTTATTTAGTCAGCAACCCATTGGAAACCGTCTGCAAAAAATCTCAGAAATGGAGTAATTGAACACGAATTTGAAATTGCATTTTTTATCTTAAATTGATTCTAAGTTGCAGCTTTTCTGTGCGAGCCTGCATCCCATGTGCATTTCGTCAGCTGGGAGTGTCTCGGGACAGATTCTTCTGACCCCGGGAGTCTTTGTGAGGGAAGAAGCCACCATTTCTCTTTCAGTGGGTGCCAAGAAAAGACCTTCAGAAAAGCTATTTACTTAAATTAAAGTTTTCCTTTAAAAGAAATAATAAACACTGCATCTGTGCATTTTCACTGATTTGTCAGTTTGCACCAAAAGGTAGTGATTGGGGATCTCTAGTATTGCGCAGATGTAGTATCTTTCCAATTCTCACAATATTGGTACTTTGAGGCTTCCAGGCTACATAACTGCTCAATATTTGCCAAAAACATTCTGAGGGAAAAGATAAGAGAGTGACCTCCTGGGACATCAAACGAATTGGGAGGAGCAAATAGATTATTTTCAAAACTTTAAAAAAGTGTGTAATGGGTTTGTATGCATTTTGTGTGTATTATTATTATTATTATTATTTGCTTCTTACTCGCCCCTCTCCTCATGGCTCGAGGCACAGTCAAAACACAAAAACATTGCAAAAATTATATAAACACAGATATTAAAATGTAGTTCTATAAAATACATATTAAATACACAGGACAAAGATTAAAACAGGACATGAGTTTAAAATTCATGCTTAAAACTGGCTACGTAGGCCTACTGGAAGAGATAAGTCTTAAGATGGGTTTTAAATTCTGACAGCTCATTTAGCTGTTGGAGCTCTGCTGACAGGTCGTTCCACAGTTTTGGAAAATGCATTAAACTTTTATGAACAACAGGATGCATACAGATTTACCATTGCTCAGGGTTAATGTGATAAGGTCCTAAGACAGCCTCTAGGACCATATCACACTAGAGAATGAATCTACTTTAAATCCAGTTGTTGCCTCCTGGAGAATTCTGGGGTTTGTAGTTTAGGGAGGAGGCTTTAACAGCCTCACTTAAACTATAAACTTTAGAATTCTGCAGGAGGCAGAAACCCAGATTTAAAGTGGATTCACTCTCTAGTGTAATGAAGTAGGTTAATGTTGAAAAAGCGCACGCTTTTGTATTTTGAGAAAGGGGAAAAGGCTTGTTTCTTTTATCACAATGTGCATCAGGAATTTTAAAAAGGCATTCCATGGGAGGGTATAAATTCAAAACCAGACAAAAATTATCTATAATTTTCTTTTTCAATAAAGATACTTATTTAAATGATTCCGTTTACTTAAATGAATATATCTCCCTGTTTTTACTCCAGCAAGCATAGGAACTGATCTGGAATAAATTTAATTTTTACTACTTTGTTGGGCAAATTTACTATTACTTTCTCGAGTAAGTCACACTTAAGTCCCTGTAGACCAGTGGTTCTCAACCTGTGGGCCCCCAGGTGTTTTGGCCTACAACTCCCAGAAATCCCAGCCGGTTTACCAGCTGTTAGGTTTTCTGGGAATTGAAGGCCAAAACATCTGGGGACCCACAGGTTGAAGACCACTGCTGTAGTCCCTTACTTCCCATTAAGTCTCACAGATAACAGAGGTCTAGATCTTTAACATCAAATTCTTTCCCTTTTCTGAAATCTCTTTCATGATAATGATAATGAAATCTAAAGGCTTCATAATCTTGCCCAAATGCTCATGTCTTTGGAGTAGGCCTAATGGTTATTATCACTATATGGAATATGAATTTGAATAGTAAATGATTGCAATTAAAAGGAAAACGCTTTGGGGAAGATGTTGAGTTCACAGTGAGAAATTAATGGAAGCTAATGGGGAATTTCCCGCAGTCACCCATATGTTTAAGAATGCCCTGGGCCACAGGTACAAAGTCACAAGGAACAGATTGTAAAGCGATGAATACTCATAGCTGTATAATATTAAGTCTACACATACACATTTAAAATGAAATTAACAAGATGACAAATTCTCAGGCTGAAATGTACGGCACGTCTGAATTGGTGCAGCAGAAACATAACCTATAACCAGAACACTGGATGGCCATCTGTCGGGGGTGCTTTGAATGCAATTTTCCTGCTCCTTGGCAGGGGGTTGGACTGGATGGCCCATGAGGTCTCTTCAACTCTGTGATTCTATGATTCGCTGGTTGGAATATTGGCTACAAGCAACAAAAGAGGAGTAAATACGTGATAAACATAAGGTATTGCCTGTCACAACCTATATTTGTTCATTTGTAAAACAAAACAGAATTCCATTTAAAAAGAGTGAATTCTACAGCCTTTTGATCTCTCAGGAGTAGTTTTGCCTTTTCACACACTAGCAGGAAGTGGAAAAAGAGACATTTGACAAGACGAATTGTACTACGCCATTTCCCTTGCACAAAACCTAGAAATAAGTAACACAGCCAACTGGTTGGTAAGGAACTGGTTAGCAAGGTGATGACATCTGTAATGATAATCTAGCAGTTCTACTTAACTAGAAAACGTGGCCCATGTGAAGAAGTGCAACACGGAAGGGATAGACAGGTCTCTTAAGCAATTCACTTTTTTCCTGCACACCACATATCTTTCATCTGTACAGTCAACCACCTTGTACCTGGTTTGGTCTACAGATGGGATCCACATTTTAGAAGTAACAGAAACTATTATGCAGTTTTCAAAAGGGTCTATGCGTGTTCTGTATTTTAAAATGAAATTCTAGCTCCATCACTGGTAGTAGAATAGCTCCCTCTGGTGCATAAGCCTTGCAAGCACGGAAGGAATTTTGACAAACCAAGAGAAGCTGAATACACATAAAAGCCATGTATGAACAGTTTAGTAGGAGAACTGCATCTTTTATAGTGTATCACTAGTAAACAAAGCCTAACCCGGCTTGTGCCAAGTCATTATTTTTGAGAACAAACCCTAGAGTGGTGATTTAAAACAAGTAGAGCATTATTGGTGGCATTTCCTCAACAACAACGACGACGACAACATAATGCAAGATTATTATAACTGATTTATTACTTAGTTGTGAAATGTCAAGTCTTGATTAATAATCTGTTATGCAAGTATGCTGTCTAATAAGTATTTATGATTGATTTAGAAGTAAACATATTATATAGCACTAAATACATAAATGCATTACCAGGTTTCTACATATATGGTACAGGAAACCAACCCCGAGTACCTCAATATCCAACTATTGAATGTGCTGTTCCTCTACACAAGTTTACGTGTATGACCTGAAGCATTCCCAGTTATCATTAGAAAATAGAAACCCAATAAGAGTCACATTGCAGATCAAAGACCAATCTCTTGCACTATTCTGCCCACCAAGTGGCCAATCAATGGCCTATAGAAAATATAAAATATAAAAGAGTACAAGAACACCCTCCTCTTCATGTGCCCCAACCACTCATATCTATAATTATATAGCCTGGCAACAATTACTAGCAGCTCATCTGCCATGCCCCTTTGTAAAGCTATCCACATTTTCATTTCTTGTCGCAGTAAATTCCAGTTTGACTATTATTTTTATTTATTTACTGCATTTTTACCCCACTCTACCTCAACTCCGAATGTATGATATAGGCCTCCCCCAAATCCTAAATCTCCCATTATTTCGCATCATTGGAATACTTTGGGCTATAATATATTATACAGGGGTCCTAGAACTAAGGTCCGAGGGCCAGATATGACCCTCCAGGGTCATTTACCAGGCCCTTGCTCTGGGTCAACCTAAGTCTGAAATGACTTGAAAACACACAACAACAACAACAACTATCCTATCTCATCAGCCAAAAGAAGGCCCACACTTCCCATTGAAATACTAATAAGTTTATATTTGTTGAAATTGTTCTTCATTTTAATTATCGTATTGTTTTTAAGTGTTTTTTGCACTACAAATCAAATATGTGCAGTGTGCATAGGAATTCATTCATTGTTTTTTTTCAAATTATAATCCGCCCCCGCCCCCCCCCCCCCACCAACAGTTTGAGGGACTGTGACCTGGCCCTCTGTTTAAAAATTTTGAGTACCGTACCCCTGATATTATGAGATATATCAGTTGACAAGACGAACTGTACTATTCCATTTCCCTTGCACAAAACCTAGAAATAAGTAACACAGCAAACTTCTCTTCCTAAGCTAAACAGTTCCAAATGTAACTTATTCATGGGAAAGTTGCTCTAATAGTGTTTTTCCTATATATTTTCTAGTAGTACAACACCTTTTCAGTTTTAACATAAAGGAGGATCCTAAATACATTCAAGGCCAAGTGCATTCACTGCTCTTATATAAAGTGCATAAGAGCAGTATAATATTGGCAGGTTGATATTACATACTTTTTTTCCAATTATGTCCAACACAGTATGCATTTTTTTATGATGTTACACATTTTATGATGTTCCCTCATATCTTTCTATAACTCCCAGGTCTTCTTTTCCTTCAGTCCCATGAATGCATATGTAAAGTTGCATTTTTGCCCCAAAAGCTCGTGCTTGCTTATGCTGGACTGCATTTGTCATTTTCTTCCCTGCAGCTTTGAGAAATTCCTTTAAATGCTATACAATATTCCTTGTTTGTACTGCCCTAAATAATTTAGTCTTATCAATACACCTGGTCACGCCACTACTTCTCCTTATCTATGCATCTTTTATGTAAAAGTTAAAACAAACTGCTCCCAGCATAGATGCCAAGAGACACCCCCGCCCTTTCCTTTGTGAGAAACAGGCATTTATTCCAACTCTCCGCTTCCTCTTATTTAACCAGTGTTCTGTTTATAAAAGGACTTCTAATCTTAGTCTATGACTACTAAGTTTGCTCAGTGGGTGGTTGATGTGGGTGTTTATCAAACGCCATTTGGAAGTTCAAGTTTGAAGAAAATAGCGGCTGGAATCCTGCCAGCATAATTATATCAGGAATAGTGAAAGAAGGGGAAAATCTGTGGGCAAAGGAGAAATGAGAGAAGTCCGGGATTAAACAAACAGGGTACTCAGAGTAAGCACACTTTGATTTTCTTCACTATTGCTGCATGACCTTGGACAAAATGTAACAATTAGTGCAATGCCAGATGACTCCAAACCCGCCACATGAAGTCATGGGCTCCACATGCCCCCTATTGCTAATACCAAACTGACAACATTACACTTCCTTATTTATTTATTTATTTACAATATTTCTACTCCACCCTTCTCAACCCCAGAGGGGGGACTCAGAGCAGCTAACACTGCAACAATTCGATGCCGCAAATATCACAGTATAACAACATTATAAAACCATAAATACACAATAGATTAAAAACAATAACATTAATTATACAATCATGCAGCCGTTTCCATTATTATAACAATCATATGGTCCAGTTCAATGTCCAAAGTGCCGTTATGCCTGTTAGCCAAAGGCTGGTTCCAGAACCACAATTTCAGTTTTTTTCCTAAAGGAAAGGAGGGAGAATGCTGATCTAATCTCGTTAGGGAGCGAGTTCCACAAACGGGGGTCACCACCGAGAAGGCCCTGCCCCTTGTCCCCATCGGACGCGTTTGCAAGGCTGGTGGGACCGAGAGCAGGGTCTCCCCAGTGGGTCTTAAACTATGAGGCAGAATGTAGAGGGCAATACGTTCAGACAAGTAAGCTGGGCTGGAACTGTATAGGCAAAAAAAAAACCTTAGGCAGAAAAACCCTTTTTCCTAACAGGAAGTGATCCAGTAATTGGTTTGCTTATAATTGAATTTGCATGTTGCATATATGTTACTATCATATTGTATTTGGAGAGTGAATGAGTGACTTGATTATAAGGATTGGTCAGATTCTAATTATTATTATTTTGTTTTGTAAATTGAGAGAAGTCTGAATTGACTTATAGTTAAGTTAAGAATTTGTAGTAGTTATACAGTATAGGAATAATTTAGTGATAAAGGTATGTTTACTTTATGTTTATGTTAAATTGAATAAATGCAATAAAAATAATTTTAAAAAATCAATAAAAAATTGGTTTGCTATGAAAACCAGTAATTGGTTTGCTATGTCAGGAGATAATACTTCTGGGATATGGCCATACAGCATGGAAACCTCAGCAATTTGGTTTTGAAAGATCTGGCCCTGTGCTGGGAGCATGGAGCTATAAGTATATTAAATAGATAAAATATGGCAATTACTGGAAGCACTCAATATACATTCTTATCCCCGGGAAAGGTGATACCAGGAATTACAGTAACTAATTAACCATTGCATGAATTGACCAATTTTTACCATATGCATAATGAGAAATGACAGATATCCAATCTGAGTTCATAAAAGTAAGAGGCACCAGGGATCATATTGCAAATATTCATGGTCTAATTGAAAGCAGCAATGGCTCTGTGTGCATCATCCAAAACTATGGATAACTATAAAAATGGTGTACAACAACATTTGATGGTCTTGATGTGCAACCTATAATCTGAGAAACAAGCCACTGTCAGGACAGAATATGCAGAAACAGAATAGTTTCTTATTTGCAGGAAAGTCAGACAGGGTTTTATTTTATCATTTTATATTTTATATTTATATAAAAAGCATAGCATACAGAAAGTACAATTATATTCAGAGAAAGGGTGTTAAAATTTGAAGAAGTTACATCAACACTTCAAGATGTGCAGCTGACATATTATTGGCAAAAAAATAGTAAAGACTTGGAACGAATCTTGATCAAAATTAAGTAAGATAGAGCAAAAGCAAAATTACAATATGAAGAAAACAAAAATAGTGATCACAGAACATTTACATAAATTTAAAGGAGGCAATAAAGACACTGAAACAATTAAAATACTTTCCCAACCTTGGTTCAGTAACTGTAGTAACAAAATCGGAAAAAGGCTAAAACATTGAAACGCAGCACAAGATCCATAAGTTTAAAGACATACAATTTAAAATCAAAGTCATAATCACCCAAACCATACGATTTCTGATTTCTATATATGACTGTGAAAGCTGAACAGTGAAAGAAGCTGGCAGGAAGAAAATATTTCGAAATGCCATGCTGGAAGAGAGATACACAGTTACCATGAACCACATAAATCATGAAGGCAAGGCTCGAACTGTTTAAGGCTTTGTAGGTCATAATCTGCACCTTGAATTGGGACTGGAAACTTATCGGCAGCCAGTGGAGCCGCTTTAGCAGGGGTGGCATGCATTCCCTATAATTCACTTCAGTTTATACCTCTGCATACACTTGTAACCCCACCTTCCCACACTACTGCTCTTTCTTTTTTAAAAAAGAAAACAATTTTCAGCACAATGCCAGTTTGCCTCTGGCTAAAACTTTGGATCCACGATGACTCACTGGAAAAGACAATAATGTTCAATAAAGTGAAAGGCAGCAGAAAAAAGGAGGAAGATCACATTACAGATTAATTTATTTAATCACAGTAGACTCAGCACTGCATTTGCAAAACCTGAGTAAGGTTTTCAGAGGTTGACAGTGTCCTGATGGCAACACAACAGCAGGAGCAGTAGCGGTATAAGCCACTCCTGTTGCTACTACAATCTTACCCATTCCAACTGCCTATCTGTTGCCAGCTCTTCATGCTATAATTGATACAGAGATAAAGTGTTAGTGGCCTTGCTAAGTGAAATCATAAACAACAATACCAACAACAACAAGGACGCTGGTGGGAATAGTTATTTATTCAGTCTGTTTTACCATACAAGAACAGCTCTTGCAAAGCTTGTGAAGTGCTTTGAACACCTTCTATGACCTCAAAGATAAACGTATGCACAATCAGAACTTCATTACTTTATTCATAATCCAGGTTTTTTCCAAATTAGCTTCCCAAAGCAAAATGCAAAATGCAATTATCTCTAGTAATTGATTACATGTCCATTTTTAAAACAGGTACAAAACTGAGCAATATAGAAATTATGGACATGAGAACAACTTTCCTGCATCAGAGTGTGATCCAACAGCTTGTATCTAACAAGAATTGGAAGAATGTCCATGAATACATAAGGGCAAGTGGTGATAAGGACTGACAGCCACTGCCTGTTATCCATAAGGTACCCAGGGTTATACTGGCCTTAAATATAGAGACTGAAATTCTAGCTCCCCTCTTGGTTAACAGTCACTGGTAAAGAAATAGTTTTGCGCTAGCAGTTACCATTGTATCTTGTAACATTCCAAGATACTACAATTCTAATGCAAAAACTGATGTGCTAACACTGTGCTCCTTTCAAATTTGTAGTTATTTGCATCATTACTAGAGAAAGGTGCATTCCCCATTACAGGCACAGCTACATTTATCTATTACTATTCAATTCTCTGTTCTTTCCCTCAAGCTAATACACAATTAACTTTCTTTCTCCTTTATCATACACAAGCCTTTTCTAAATTGGTATTTTCCATATGTGTTTGGCTTCAACAGCCGATATACCATATTTTATCAATTCTAATGCTCGCCTTTTAAAACTAAATTACTTTCCCAAAATTAGGGTGTACATTAGATTTGTGTAATATGATAAATACTTTTTTGGGGGTTTCAGGGTTTTGAAATTATATTCGGTGGCACATTAGACTCCAGTAAATATGGGTACTTGTCCTTCTGGGTGGAAAACCTCCTCAAGTGGGTTTGCATCACTACTACAGAAAGGTAAATGTAGGTGTGGCAGATATACCGTCCTTCAGAATATTGGATGTTTATCTGTTATCCACCTAGATGAAGATGTAAACCTGAGGTTTTAGGAGTCTTCTCCCAGAGTTGCACCACCTCAACATTATTCTTGATTTTTATTTTTTGCCTCAAATGCCCCCTCAGAGACAATGGAGACGATAATTTCAGAAGTAAACTTCTGAGACATTTCTTATAAGAAAAAAAGTCTGTTCTTTAGACATAAAATTGGGATAAAAATAGTACTGAAATGCTACCCCTCCCCCGGAAGGTATTTTAGTACAAAAAGAAAAAAGGAAAAAAATGGGGGGGGGGGGGGGGTTGACATAAAAAACCTGGGGAATTGAAGCAAAATGCCTCTGAGGATCACATGAATTCTGCAGGTCACTTTCCACCGAGCCTGACTTAAGCAAGTTCTAACACTCCAACATGCTGCTTTGCCAGGATTTTATAAAGTTACAGTTTCCCATGTCATCTCTTTCACAAAGGTGAACGAAATGCAGTCCCTCAAGACTGCTTTTGTGCCCCTTCTGGATGGATTATTGCCATATTCGGGGGTGCCCCAGGGCAATTTTTAATCCAGGATAGATTAAAAGAAAGAGATAAACTAAAAGTGACTTTTGCAAAAAAGCATTTCCTGGCCTAAAGTGCTTTCTTGGAGACTTAAACATGCTGAAAATCCCTTCGCAGCCCAGTTAGGGTGTTGGGGGACATTTAGAGGCAGAATTTTGGTAGGTTTTGTGGTTGTTTTTTTTCCATGTCAGGACCAACTTGAGATACTGCAAGTCACTTCTGGTGTGAGAGAATTGGCTGTCTGCAAGGACGTTGCCCAGGGGACACCTGAATGTTTTGCTGTTTTACCATTCTTGCGGGAGGCTTCTCTCATGTCCCCACATGCAGAGCTAGAGCTGACAAAGGGAGCTCACCCACACTCTCCCTGGATTTGAACCTCCAACCTGTCGGTCTTCAGTCCTGCTGACACAAGAGTTTCACTCATTGCGCCACTGGGTTTTTGTGGTGGTGGTGGTGGTGGGGAGTATGTTGGGGTGCAGCCTCCCAAGTCTCCTGGGGAGGTAATGCAGCCTCCAAGCCTCCCACTGTTGAACGTCCCTGCTTTAGAATGAAGGATTGGTTTTTTCTTTTTCCTTTTGTTCATCTGTATCTGTTGAAGGTCCCTTTTGTCATTTTGTGGTTACCTGGGCTCCCAATTCATGATTGATGGTATGGTTCAAAGACGCTGAGTTAGTATCAACATTCCACTCAAGCACTCTTAAATGGAATCTAAGAATATTCATATGAGAGAATGAAAATCCTGTTTGTACTTCTTTTATAACTATGTTACTATCATAGTAATATATACACTATACATTCCTCTTAGGTAGAAATACAAAATGTTATCGTCTAAGTGTATTACCTTGTCATTTTCTCACCACAAGGCATCAAATGTTTCCATTTTTAATCAAATTATTTCATAATCATCGTAGCAATGTTCAATACGCGGCATTATATATTAGTCTTATATAAGGAATTGAATATGTCCTATATATGCAGTGGCGGACTGGGTCTAAAAATATTGGTTGCAAGGAGACAAAGGGAGCCCACCCACAACTGTAAGGCCATCATTTAATTTGTATAATAAATAGTAAAGATCCAAACCTAAATAACATTTGCATCGGCCTCACTTAACCTGAATCAGAATTATTTTTTCAGAGTTATTTATTATATTCTCATATATAAAGTATCCTAAAAAAATTGATATATGTATATAATGTTAGGTGCATATAGAATTTCTTTTATATTTTCAAGCTACTAAAAGGCCCTTAATCTTTTTAAAATATTGCCATTGGGCAAGTTAACATCCTGGCCAGTACGCCACTACTGCTCTTCCCCTCCAAGCTTTCCCTCCTCTTTCCTACATCTCCCCTCCTCCTTTGCCCCAAAAGCCTTTTCTCCCCATCTCCCATGCCTATTATTATTATTATTATTATTATTATTATTATTAAGGCTGGGTGGCCATCTGTTGAGGGTGCTTTGATTATGCTTTTCCTATATGGCAGAAGGGGGATGGATTAGATGGCCCCTGGGGTTTCTGCTATTATTATTATTATTATTATTATTATTATTATTATTATTATTATTACAAAGGCCGGATGGCTATCTGTTGGGGGTGCTTTGATTGTGCTTTTCCTGCATGGCAGAAGGGGGTTGAATTGGATGGCCACTGAGGTCTTCCATTGAAATACTGTTAAGTTTATGTTGGTTAAAATTGTTCTTCATTTTAAATATTGTATTGTTCTTTCTTTCTTTCTTTCTTTCTTTCCTTTTTTTGCACTACAAACAAGATATGTGTTTTGTTCATTTTTTCAATTAGTTCACACAAACACTTCCCCATCCATCTGCCACTGGCCTGACTCATCTGTCAGATTTTAAAACACAATTCATCAAAAAGTTTGCCCATGTTTGAGATACACACAAATACCCACACACACATTATATATAATATAATAACAATAACTTTTCTTGGGGCTCCACAACAAACTTTTGCTTCAAAAAGGGGTCCACAGCTGAAAAAGTTTGAGAATCTCTGGTCTAGATATTTATCAGCCAGAAACAGTGTAGCGCCATCGGAACTGTTGCAAACTGTTATATTCACAGGGACAGCAAATTTCTGAATGTAATGCCTACCCTCTTTTGCTGGAATACCCGTAAATGATTCTCTGTATTTGATATGATGGCACTTCTATTTTAAAATCTTCCTCAAGGGAAAAGGATTTCCCTCTGAAACCTCACCCGTTTTCCGTTAACTGCTCTTTACCCACTCTCACTTAGTTAGCTTCCACTACATACTACAAATTATTCATCGCATAAGGACCCAGGCAACTTATTTTTGACACATCGCTTAGCATACTTTTGGCACTAAGTAGATTTTAAATATTAGTAGCTAAAACATTCAGCTAGCAACATTAATCTGACGTGGAATGAGACTGGCTTAAATTCTATACCACGTTTGTTAATGGTCTGTATAAAACATAAAACTGAGTACATGCAGACTTTCTGTGATGGATGGGATGATCTTGGAGTGGAGGGCCTTTCCACAGTTGGATTAAAGACCCATTGGAAGGTCTTCGGAAAGAGAGATCATTGAGATAATTTGCTACAGAAAACTGATGGATCTGAGTGGCTTAGGAATTTTCTGGTTGCCTCAAGTGACAGTTATGTCAAAGCATTAGTTGATTTTGGGAAGGAAATAGCAAATGCAGTGGATGTAAATATTCTCCCTCTCACAGTGTGGAATCAAAATAACCTGCTTCTTTCCAGTGACTTGGTAGCATTGAAATGTGACTAACTACAGCAACATCTGACAGAAAACATATACTAGAACCTGTTTGAAGGACTAAAGGATGGAAACGCAGAATAAAACAACCCCTCTGCATCACTGCATCTGTTTTGTTTCAATTGGGCAGGGGTCTTTTGCACAATGGTCCATGAGAAGAAAATCCAGACCATTCATTGGTCAGTCATGAATAATCTGCCTCACACCTTGCAGATTTGATCAGATGTGCTCTGATTTGGACACTATAGTTCATATAGGCCCAGTAGAGATAATTTTGGCTCCTGCTTATCTAGGATAATGGCTACTTTTAGGGGATATTTCGAGATGTGAGAAGTCCCATAACATGCATAATACTATATGTTTACAGTAGTTTCAGTGACTCAAACTACTATAGACATGGATGTTTTCTTATATTATGTGTTCAAATTTCAAACATAGAAATTGCTTGGGGTTATTTACATACTCCAAATCTAGATTCTCTTATTGTCTATCACAAATGTTTTCATAATCTGGCAATTGTATATATGATAGATTATATGTTTTATGGGAATAGGATTCAGCCAGTATTGCATCACTAGATATCTGTTGGGAAGTAGCAGCCAGCAATGAAAGGACCAAGGCATTGACACGTCTAGCCCATCCTCTGTTTGGATATCAGCCAGAATGCCAATGTCTTAAATCAAGAAATAGCTTCCTAAGATCTACAGAGATACTCGCAGAAACCCCATAGCAAGCGAGAGTCTAAAAGTGTCAGGTTAAATCCCAGAAACGCAATCAGTGGCTGATGCCAGATAAGAAATTCCCTCCTGGGCACTGAGTGACTTGGAAGGCACTGAACAGGCTGTGCTCTGGTACCACATGACGCAGAGCCAATCTTAAGAAATGAGGCTACAAAGTGGAGTCCACAACAAGCATATGTGGAGAGCATTAAAGTACAGTCCGCTTACTACAATGCAGCCTGAGTCCTGCCAAATGCACAATGGAGGACCTCCTTACAGCGATACCGGAAGCTAAAAGGAAATCGAGTATAATGCCAAGTGGTTTTTATACATTATAACTGTATTCTCAATTTGCTTCTGAAATGATAAATAATGGTAGGTTACATACCTGTGACCATCTTTCTTCGAGTGGTGCTCTGTGAGTTCACACATGTGGAGTGACTAAGCCTGCGCAGGCCCCAACGGAAACTTCCCAAGTTTAAAACTTCCAAGTTTTGGTGGTAACCCCGCCCAGTCCCAGGCAGGGCATAAAAGGTGCCCCGCACGTATGCTCCGCAGTTCCTATGCCACAAGGCAGAGAGAAAGAAGGAGGTTTGTAAAAGGGGGGCTGGGAGGGTTTGTGTGAATTCACAGAGCACCACTCGAAGAAAGATGGTCACAAGTATTTAACCTACCATTTTTCTTCATAGTCTCTGTGAATGCACACATGCGAAGATTAGCAAGCTAAGGTCCTGGAGGCAGGAAAGACAAACCGACTCTCCTTGAAGGACCAAAACATGATTTATTGTGAAAAAACATCAAAAAAAAGAAAGGACACTCCGCCCCAGAATAACCGTGGGGGAAAAACTAACCCTAGGCCCAAAGGGCGGTAAGTTCAACATGAACAAAAGCATATCCACATATCATTGAGGTAGCAAAGCATGTGCTGACATCACATCTCTAACTGCAGTGCCCGTGGACTTGGTACCGAAAGTCACAAAACATCAATAAAAGCATGGCTTCACAATGTTATTCACAAGAAACATTGGGCACTTGCCATACGAAATGTTATGTAACATCAGCAGTGAGAGGGAAAACCCATAAGGGTAAGCTGGACCCTCTGGCCTCCGCAGTGAAGAGAAGGACATGACATTTGGAAATACACCAACTTGGAATTTTAAACTTGGGCAGTTTCTTTTGGGGCCTGCGCAGGCGCAGTCACTCCACATGTGTGCATTCACAGAGACCACGAAGAAAAAAAAAAATAAATACAATTACCCCAATAATTATTGGTCTGTGTCTGGGTACATTACAAAGTGCTCGTTAGAATATGGAGCCCTATGCAGCTTGGATTCAGATTATCTAAAAGACGAATTCTCCCAAAGGACCTGCTTTGAGATTATCAGAAGAGACTTTTCTCTCCATCCCATCACCCTCATCAGAGGCTAGCTTTGTTTCTGCTCCAAGACCTTGAAATTCCTCTCCTGGAAAGGATAGTTTGGTTCCTTTCATGATGTCCTTTAGGGGAAAGGACTTTTAATAGTGGGTTATACTATTCTTATTTCTTTCATTTTAATGAATACACCAATTGATTTTAATTTTATTGATTATTTTATTTTATTTTAAATCTTTGCATGTTTTTACAGATACAAATTTTATGTGCAACTTTTAATGTTTTTTGTAAATTGCCTTCAGTCTCAGTACTGGATAAAACACAGAAGATAAACAATACTTTCTGAAACATAGGGGCACACAGAAAATATGTCCTTATTATCCCTTGGGATTCAGAACGTAATTTGCTTTCAAAACACATCCCTAGAAATAGGTCTAGATATATGAAGCTTATTGACATGAATGTTCCCACACCCTTCTCCAAAAATATATAGCCGAGATTTAGCCATCACTGAATGATCAGTGGTGCCTTGGTTGAATTATAAAATCAGTCAACAGCAGAAAGTCCCTGGAAGAAACATTTCTTGTGCCTCCCATGTCCTCTTCATTCACTTGTGACACATTTCATTTATCCTGGCATTCTGGTTTTAATCTGGTAAATGGTCTTGTGTCTCATGTTGAAAGGAAGGCATGATATAAATTAATTTAACTCATTGTTTAAAAAAGGAATGTGAATTTATAGACAACTTATTTGGGGCAATAGTATGATAGCTGGGACCCTACACTACACTGGTTGTGCAAAGCGGGTTTGAATTAGGGGAAAAATGTGCACAAGTGAGCGCACTGAGAGACGCAGCTGCGGCAGAGTCGTTACAATAAAAAGAAAGATAAAAAGGAGGGGAAAATGTGACAATTGGAAGAAAGATAAAAAGGAGGAGGGAAATGCAACGAATTGAAGGAAGGATAAAAAGGAGGGGGGAAATATAACGGAAGGAGAAAAAGGGGGGGAATACGACAAATGGAAGGATAAAAAAGAGGGGGGAAATACGACCAATATTTTGGCACAGTTAGCTCATTTCTATCCCGTTTAAGGTTTTTGTAAACAGCTGTTTATCATTTAACATTAACTGTTACATTACTTCACTCTTCTACTGTTGCACGTGAGTCAAATTACTTCACTGCTGTCCTCTCCCAGCTCCGTCTCTCACTCGCTCTGCTCACTCGCACACGTGTTCCCTTCATTAATTCAGACCCGCATTGCACAATAGCGTAGGGTCCCAGCTACCAGTTCAGTTCAAGAGAAATACTGGAACCCAAGAGACAGTTCAATTTGGTTTTCCATATTTTCAAAATACTAAACATATGAACAAGAAACAGTTCTGATACTTTCTTTTAATCTTCTGACAAAATACATTGCAAAATACATTAGTGTACCATTTGTAAGTCAAAGACAATTTAGGGTAGTAAACTTTACAACACATTAAACCAACCCAAATAGCCAACCAAACTCTTCTTAACAGGAGAGCTAACTCCAGTTATAGCTTACAACATAATCTCATATGCTGTTTGAAGATCGTTACAGCTTACTACTTAATGCTTAATCATGGTAATGAAATCCATTTTGGCAGGTGAGATTTGTAAAAAGATCATCAGACGTTCTTAGCTCATAGTTACCATGGTCTACAGTTCTCTCACCTCAATTAACTGTCTGTGATCCCTTTCTAAAACTTTGCTTCCTTTTTCAGTTTGTCATTTATTTATTTTTACTTCTGTCTGGTGCAGGAAACTGATTCAGGCAAATATCACAAATGAGCATCCCTGTACCTTTTCTGGGAATTGCTGTACTTTTCTTTTTTTATAACCAGGCAGGTAGATACAATTGAAGCAGGCGATAAATTAAAGAACCTGTTTTTGCTAGAATCAGTAGGCACGACAATTTGCCTTCTTTTTTTAAACTGTCATTTATGTGGTTGTTACACAGCTAATGGAAGTTAACAGTTCACTATTCCACCTCATTCATCTATTCATGTAGATATCTTTGATTCAGATGAAGTTAGTTCTGACTAAGCCTTACTGAAACCAATTAGTTGCACCAGTAAGCCCCCACCACTCTCCTCCTCCCTTTATTTGAGACTCAGTTTCTCCTTTCACGCAATACATCATAAAGCATGGCTTTTTAAACTATTGAAAAACAATATTTCTATCAAATACTCCCTTAACCTCAAACCTTTGGGTGGAGTTTGTGGTGTGGCTTGAGGCAGTCATTTAAGTGAAAAAGGAAATAGTGGTTTCATATTGGTTAACAAACCAGAAAGGCGGAATCTGATCCTGGATTGTTATCTTTGTTTGCTAGTGTTCCTACTAAGGGAACTCTGGCTTAATGAAAAACAGCCTTCACAGTGAAGTTGGTACACAGATAAGGAGAAACACACATCTATGGTTTCACTGTAGTTGTGTACCTTCACCTAATTTACATCTTATGATGGCACTAAATGACCCCACCACAGGGCTTTCTCCACAAGATTTATTTAGAGTTGGTTTGCAATTGCCTTCCTCTAAAACTGAGGTGTTGTGACTTGCCTAAACCACTCAATAGGTTCCCATGATCGACTGGGGATTTGGATGTCGTCTCCCAGAATCCCACTCAAACCACCATACCATTCTGACTCTCTGGCTTCAAAAACTATGTCTTCATGGAGTTGTGGATATATATCCATACATGACCTTGCTGACGAATTAGCTCTAGCTGGAATGTGACCAAATCCTTTCCCAGCATAACATTTCTTATTTTTGTGTCTTGCGAAACAAAAGCTATAACCACGAAGAGAGATGAGTTATAAGATTACCTTAGGAAATATTTTTCCACTTAGAAAAAATCATCACTGTAATACAGCAAACACGAATTATTCATCTCTGGCGCCTACTGAACTTAACTTAACTAATTGGTTGCTCAAGTTACTATACTTCCAAATACATTTTAATAAAGGCATGCAATCAACATGTGTGATAAACTATAATAACTCTTATGGATGCCAGAGAAACTGCAGAAGCTAATGAACCATGTGGTAGATTTATCACATAGGGTAGGCTAAGTCCAAAACTTAAATCATAATGAATTGATTATTGTTTAATGAATGCAAAACAGCACAAAGGTATTATTGGTGATGAAAGTACTGTATAGCAAATTACATGTTGCCTAGAATTTATGTATTAATTTACTCAAGCCTGTTCCAGGAAAAATAAGATTAGCAGAAAACAAGCATGTTACCTGTTACAATTCTACGCAACCTATTTAAAGTTAGATGGAATAAGGTCCTTATAATCATGTGTTTTAACATCCTTAAAGTACTCTACAAGCATTGTCTAATTAATGCTCTCTGAACTTATATTTTCCTGATGAGAAACTAGGGCAAGGTTCTTAATTATATGTTCAAGGTTACCAAGGAATTATCAATTAGCACGTGCAATGGATGTCTCCTGGGAATTTTATTATTTCAATCAAAATACAGGGATAGTTGCACCTCCTGCACCTTTTGATCTCAACATAATTCTCCCTTTTAGTTTTGACTTTTTAATGTATAGACAAGAATAGAATTGCCCTCACTGCACTATCAAATTCTGTTGCCACATGTCAATGGAAAGTAAGTAGAGGTTGGTTACCTGTAACAGTATTTCTTCACGTGGTAGTCTGTGAAATGCACACATATGGCTTTTCACTGTGCATGCATAGCTATCCAGAACATTCTAGAGCTTTAGCATTTAAACGTTTTGGCAGAGGCCCCGCTCACACACCCCAGTACTATATAAGCCCATGGGTGGGGCTGAGCCTCAGTTCTTTTTTCTGCCACCATCTGCAGCTGTTACGAACCTCTTCTAGTAGCATTGTATCTATCTACAATGATTTTTAAAGTCTCTGACTTGGACTCCATTGACTACTCAATAAATCTAATACCTAATGACCAGACTGACTCTGACTACGTAGCTTTCTTCAGTCCTGACCTACTGGAATGGCCCCAACAACGCAACTTTCTCCAATCCAAAGTTCGGACTTCTCGACGATGCTATCAGGTCAGCCCATGGCCTAGCTATGTCTGCTACACTTTTCTTTAAGAACTGTGGAGCCTGTGGGGGCAAACTCCCAGACTCCAATGTGCACAATATGTGTCTCGTCTGCCTGGGAGAGGGCCATGCAGGACCGTAACCAGAAATTTTGGGGGGGGGGGGTCACCTCTCAGGCCTGCCTCAATAGAGAGGCCCATTTAAAGGCTCTCCTCTATGAACAGATGCTAGTGCCTGCACAGTGAAAACCCATATGTATGATTTTCATAGACTCAATGAAGAAGAAATAGCAAAGACTTTAAGGATTACTGAAGGAAGTCAAGGAAAACAGGAATTCTCAGTCTCAAATTAGGTTGAGTGAGTGCCTTATTTATGATATACCATACTCCGATTTGATGCAGGTGTTTGAAAAAAAAATAGCTTACAGCATTTTTCGGCTTACAGTGCAAGTAATTGAATCTAGGGTTCCCAATGTTTAATTTACATTTGGGGTACAGATCAATTTGATCTGAAAGAGATCAGATCTGAATCACTGATCTGGACTCCAAACAAATTGGGGGCAGGAGAAGGGCATGCACAGCACTACTTTAAAGTGTCAAATCATTATCAGCAACTGTGAATTATTTAGTATCTGTTGATAATTGCACTTTGCTTGCAGTTGAAAATACCATAGTATAAGCTGTCATTTGACTGTGAAGAATGTATCCATCTCTTCCTAAGATGCCTTTTGGAAATAGTTATTTGGGTAAATAAAGTTTTGATGTGCATAAAAGTTACTGTTCAACTTACATGGTAAATAATGCAGAGAAACAAAAGTTGCCGCTCCATTAATTGATACTGATACGTTTTAAGTTTTATTCATTTTATTTTTCTATCCTGTCAAGAAACTCAATGCAAACATTTGTTCACATACACAATATTACAAGATCCATGGAAACAAAATCTAACTTAAACAGCAATGATAAACAGGCAAAAACTTTGCAAAACTGTACTACAGCCACTGGAGAACTGCCTTCTGTGCTTCCAAGCTTATGGTAAAGGGAAGACCAATTAGGTTCTATCCATCAGCCAGGTCACGAGCCACTGTGTGAATGTGTGCTATATTTACCCTACTGTTACCATTTTTATTTTAGAACCTTTGTAAGTATTAAATAATACCCTCTACATGCAGTTGTGATTTCTTCTTCTTCTTTATTATTTATACCCTGCTTTATCCCCCCAAAGGGGACTCAAAGCAGCTTGACTTAAAAGCATTAGTAAACAATTTAAAATATACAAATATACAAACATTAAAATAGAATTAAATACAAACAGCACCGAATGTTCAGTTTAAAGCCATCAAAACATACTCAAAGTTAAAAATCACAGAGCCTTAAACACCTTCCTTTTTAAAAGCCTTTCTGAATAAAAAAAAGTTTTAGCTTAATGTTCGAAGGACAGCAGGTCATTCTAGCTTCCCTGGATAGGGAGTCCCAGAGTCAAGGAGTAGCCACCGAGATGCCTGCTCTCTTGTTCTCACCAACCAAGCTTGAGATAGAGGTTGAACTGAGGGCCTCTCCTGAAGATCTCAGGGTCCAGGCAGATTTGTACAAGGGCCCAGACACATTCGGCCAAATAGCCTGAACCTGAACTGTCTAGGGTTTTAAAGGTCATAACCAGTACTTTGAATTGTGCCTGGTAACAAACTGGCAGCCAGTAGAGCTGCTTCAACATGGGGGTTGCCTGCTCCCTGTTGCCAGCCTCAGTGATAATCTGGCTGCAGCTCTTTGGGCCAGTTGAAGTTTCCAAGCTCTCTTCAGAGGCAGCCGCACGTAGAGTGCATTACAGTAATCCAGGGAGGATGTAACTAAGGTATGTACCACCATGGCCAAATCTGGCTTCGCAAGGAATGGGACAGTTGGTGCACAAGTTTTAATTGTGCAAAGGCCCTCCTAGCTATCACAGATACCTGGGCCTCCAGGTTCATTGTCAAGTGCAGGAGGATTCCCAATTTGCGAACCTGTGTCACAGGCTGAATCACTATTCCCTGAACCTTTAACAAGAAGGCAGAAAAGCTGAAAAGGATACTGAAAAACATGAACCATAATGATCAGCGTACAATAAAAAAAATTCAGAGCAGAGAAAAGGAAGCACATTTCTCTCAACTCCAGTTAAACTGGGATGTCTGTGCAATGTGGTAATGATCTGAGCAGGTTTAAAAGGGGATTAGACAATTTCATGAAGATGGCTATAACTGTTAAAGGCTATATGAGGATGATTAGAATTCTATCAATATACCTGTTCTGAACTTGTGACCTTACTCTGACTCAGCTAGTTTTGGCTTAGTTGGTACCATTGACCTCTTTGGCATTATTGGCTGCATAATATTTTAATAATTGTTTTAAATTAATGTTAACTGTTGTTTATATTATTTAGGTCTGATATCAGCTATGTTAGATGTGGGTTAAGTGATAGGTTATGATATTATTTAAAATTTGGGGATTAAAATTTGGCTGTGGATATTGTTTTTTGTGGATATCATTGTTTTATGTTTCTCATTTATGATTTGGATCTGGCATTGAATTTTTGCCATCTTTTGTTGTGAATCTGCCCTGAGTCCCCTTAGGGAGAGAGGGTGGAAAATAAATAAAGTTTTATTATCATATATTATTTTATGTCACACCTGATGTGCAGTTACTGGGGAACATGCATGAGAAGCTGATGGTCATATCCCTGTTACAGGCATTGCCACTGGCTAGTTTACAATTGGAAAGAGCAACTGCATGGGATCCAGGGACCAATTGACACCCCCCCCCCCCCATGTAGGTCACACTGTCCCCCACCAGCAAATCCAAATATTTTAGTTTCCCTCTGCAGTTATTCTGAAAATGGCAACAGTAAAAGGACATCTGGGTTCTGGAGTGTCTGTGAAGTTGGGATGGAAGGCACATAGTTTTGAATATTTCTTGCTTTACAATGGTCTTTCAGTGCAATATGTGCCTAAAATTTGTCTCAAAATGGTGCTGATTTTTTTTGAATTGTGGTGGTCTTTGGGAGACTGTTATGAGACTTCAGGGGCTACATAAATGCACTATGCCCACCATTGGCTTACAGGACTACATAGGTCTGTTCCAAACCAGAATGGTTCCTATTAGTGTTTCAATGTTGATAATCCTGGAATAAATCCTTTTCTTGCAGAGAGAGTAATTGAAGGGAAAGCGGAAGTTTTTAGTGTAGTGTAAGAAAAAAATGGGCAAAATTCAATTTAGCCTCCTCTCTCCTGCTGCTGTAACATCCTTTTGTCAACCTCCTTTGTCAAATATACATCTGACAATTTTATTTATATCCCAGAGAAAGACAAAGAGTAATTGATACCAGCATGTGGAAAATTTGTCACTATTGCTTAGGAGGAGCAATGTAGCCCAAAAGAAGCAGGAGATCGAGGTTAGAAAGCTTGAAATCCAGCTAAGTGATGCTCTTCATGATGACCCAACTTGACATATTAAGACAGTTATAAAAGTCCATACAACCTTCAGTTTGAAGACCATAGCATTTAGACACATATTTCAAGTGTGTCCTCATTAAACACAACTTTGAGCTGCACAAGAATTGTTCCCAGTATATTTCTTTCAGTACAACACTTTGCTTCATTATTTGATCTGTATTTACATATAGTTACTCTTTTGTAGAAAATACTATAATCTTCATGTGTATATTTCTTCAGAAGAATGCACAACAGTACTTCAATTCCAAATGCTACAAAATCTCTTCTAAATCCCTTTCAGGCAATGTGTCTTATTTAACAAACGAGGTTTCCAATTCAAAATCCCAAACACAATTTATCATAGCCAGTAAAACTGGAAATCCCAAAGGAGGTCTGTTTTTAGCAGTTTACAAATGGAAATGCTGTTGTACACATATACACAAGAATCCTTTATTCTAACTTGTGATTCTTGTGACAAACAACTCTTTTTGCTTCCAAAATTCTATGATATAGCAACATTAAAAAGAAATGGGGGGGGGCATGTGTGAGATAAGGAGACAAATACTATACCATTGTTTCTATTTCTCTGAACACAGATAACATCTCAAATAAGGGTGGCTGTCTGAAGCAGCTTAGGAAAAAGCACCACCTCACACAATAGAGTATATTGCATTAAACAATCTGCGTGAAACTGATGGGTTTGTAATTATACTGAGATCATGGAGATTAATAAGCTTGAAGGAGAACAAAGATCTCTCAAGGACTAGTAACAAGAATGAAATAATACCAATTGCTATACGTGATATGTCAGAGGAAAGAACTGGTAAAACCACCCCTGAATATACCTTGCCTAAAAGGCCCCATGAAATTCATGGGGTCGCCATAAGGCAACTTAAAGGTACAGACACACAGAGAAGTTCAGAGAGAAACTACCATATGTGAAATGGAGGTGGAAGCAAATGCCCTTCCCAAAGCCCTTAAATACACAGTAGCTCTACTGCAGAAGAGTTTCTGTTCAACATTATTTTGCTACTAACATCAAGATTAAGTGAATTTACAGGTAAACATTCTCATTTTTCTCCTGCCAGGTACCCTGCCCACAGCACAGTTTTATCAAGTTAAAAGGTCAAAGTGGGACATATAACATATAGGGTAAGAAGGGTCAGTCTGCTTTAGCACAAATGACCAGAGTTAGATTACTTATGTGGCCTATTTATCTTAATAAAATGCCAATAGAGTTCTTATCCATAACAGCTAAAAACACACTTTCCCTATCTCTCCTTCTTGCACATTATTTTTTTTTCAGAGCTGCTCTTGTGGTTTTCTGTTGTCCCAATCAAGTTAGTACTCACATGTTTTATAGCAATCCATTATTTTTTAATGCATGTGTTATTCCTCCTTGCAGCCCACTGCTGGTCCCTCACTATAAATCACAACTCTATTTTTCAACTTTTCTGTTTGTTAGGTCTCTGAAAATCATTAGCATTTGCTAGGTTGCTAGCAAGGATTTATTGGTCTGAAATGTATCTTCTGTAACTAACTAAAATGATTCCAGCTAAACATTAGGAAGAACTTTCTGGTGGTAAGATAGATGGTGTTTGATAGTGAAATATGCTGTCTCGGAGTGGGGTGCAGTCTCCTTCTTTGGAGGTATTTAAAGACAGGCTGGATAGTCATTTTTGAGAGTTATTTGTTATTTATTTATTTATTTATTCCCTATATTTATACCCTGCCCTTCTCCAGTAAAGTTGTACTGGATAACCCTTGTGATCTCTTTCAACTCTATGATTCTAAAAATAGGAGTATTCTACTCTTTCTCCTACACTGCTAAAAATAACCTAGTTAGATACTGATGCATACTGGTTCTGATTCATCCTGTTAATATCCAAACCAATCCATTGGGTGCTTTAAAGCTTGTTAAAGTTTATTACCCATCACAAATTATCAGTAAAAACTGTTTAATTAGCTAATTACTACAGCTGTTGCTGTTAGTGGTGCTTGATTCTGACAACACACACAGTGGAATCATGGAATCATAGAGGAGACCACATGGACCATCTGGTCCAACCCCCTGCCATGCAGGAAAAGCACAATCAAAGTATCCCTGACAGATGACCATTCAGCCTGTTTAAAAGTTTCCAAGGAAGGAAGTTTCACCAAACTCCGAGGCAGAGAGTTCCAGTCCTGAAAAAATCTTAATGCATTATTAGAAAGGAGAAGTGAGAGGCAGAAGGGGAAGAGAAGGCACAAATGCTGGCCAGACTTGCAGCCATGCTAGCCAATTATTTCTCTTGCCAGACAGATTGCTCAGTGAATGGCCCAAATGGCGTATATTCCTACATTAGTTAAGAAACAGCTGGATTTACTTTGAAAGTTCTGACTGTCAAAATGGCGTATTTATTCCCCAGGCAAGGATGATATATTCCGATGTGTGCACAGTCATGACGGCCACCAAGAACATATATTTCTGAAAAAAGTCTTCCAAAGACAATGTGGCTACTGGTTCAAGCAGTGTTGCGGTTAACTATGGAAGCACTATGTATACATTCCTTTATGGCAATTTAATTGGAACTCATACATTCTGAACAACTCTAAGAATTTTTTCAATTTCAAGCAGTGAGAATAGTGACGCAAGGAGTCCTGAAGAGGAAATTTACAGTAACCAAGTAGATTTTAACTAAAGACAAGATAAGTCTTTAGAGTTTAGACCAACAATGTACACAAATAAAGAACAAGGACTGGTGTTCAGAACTATATTTTTAAAAGTGCTCCTCTAAGCCTATTTAGATGATGTGAAAGGCTTCCCTGTTGGATAATATCTAATATATTGGCTCAGTCTTGGTCCTTCAAATTCTCCAGAATTTCATTAAGAATCTATATATTGACTTGTAAGATACACATGTTGTCTCTTAAGATCACATCTTTCCATGGAGAAATCTATAATATTTCCCCTTGAAAATTTTAGTCAAAAATCAACCCAAAAATCTACTTTCTCTGAGTAGAATAGTTAAAGGAAAGAACTCTTAGACTGTCCCAGGAGAACCTAAAAGAAGCACCAGCCCCCTCTAATCTCTATACATCTTTTTGAATGCTTGAGTGTGGAAATGGTTGCTGATGGCGACTGGCCCACTGACAAAAAACTGGTTTTCTCCTCTTTGCAGAATGACCCTCGACTTATGCAAGGTTCATATCAAAATCCATAATTTTGGTCCCACAACCTGCCTTTGAGTTACACATGAGATCAACTTATACACAAGTATATATGATAATATTTCTCTGAGGATGATAAATAGGGTGTCCTTTTCTATGAAGTGGAACTACCCTTCAATGAATGGTATAAATATTTGTTTCAGGCATAAAAAGACCAGAACCAAGAAAATATGGATTATTAGCAAGAAGTTTTGTATCCTAGTCTTGGCCACATTTGATCATGTATGATCTGACTCTAAAGACTTTTTTTTCACACTATTTAATGATAGCCCTTTAACAACAGTGGAGTGCCATGTCTCCACACTATTTAATGATAGCCCTTTAACAACAGTGAAGTGCCATGTCTCAACTGTAAATCCCAGGATCTTTGGGATCCTGGGATTTACAGTTATCTGAGATATTTAGAATTATTTGCCTTCCCAAACAACAAATCCGTCACAGGATGCAGTTAAGGTAGTATCAAAGTGCTACAATTTTGTAGAGTGCCAGTAACTCAATATCTCCTTTGTTGTGGAGTCGAACAGTCCAAGGCTGTCAAAGGACATATCTCAATTTCCCCTTATACTTTGTTGTTGAGAGTTTAACAGAAAGCCACAAAAACTGGTCCAGCCAATGCTTTAGGGGGACATTCAGCCAAATGCTTCGTCAAACTGATTGCAGCTTTAGCAAAAATTCCTGCTTGATCTGCAGTGGAGTTTATGACAGAGAAGACATTTTTATTTATGTTTAACCTGTGGGAATTTAGCAGTTCTGATGATCAAATCAGACTGGGATCTGTAGTTCACCAGAGAAAAAATGTGGGACTCTATCCTATAATAGCCTATCTTCTGAAGGAGAAATCTGCAAAGAGGCCTGTGTTCTTTGATGATGAAACTTTGCAAGCAACTGGGGCCCCTTCCACACTAAAGCAAACATCCCAGATTGAACAATTTTTGTGATAATAAAGGATAATACAAAAGTGTTGTTTCTCTTGCTAGAAAAAGGTACTTCTCGTAGGATTATGAGCAGACATAGACAGAAACTGAAATGGGAAAAGGGTGAATGAATAGGGAGATAAAAAGGCCAACAAAAACAAAGAATGTGTAAAAAAAAACAAGGCAAGGAGAAGATGAGACATCTGTAATCATCATTTGTAGGGCTTCCAGCATACTGCAGAATGTGATAGTATTTTATTCCTCCTTCCTTTTTTTGATTTTGATCTGCCTCTTTAACTGGGAAGAAATGTAGTGCCATCCAACATGATCTCTTTATTTTATATTAATATTACTCTCTTAAAGAGACTGAAGCCATTTTTCTTTTCAATACATGCCTTAGACTGAATACACACGTTATTAACACTTCTCTTCTCATTTCTGGTGCCTTGCCCAAATTTGAAGATTTTTGAGCACAAATGATTATATTTGAACAATCACCGTCCCAACCCCCAATGAATTAGTGATTTATATAAATGATGTTTTGCAACAGCTTAATTCATTTTCATATAACTAATAAAAGCAGCAACATATGGTTCTGAATGCAGCCTTAAGAAATAATCACTGTTGTGGTTATGGCCTTAATGTTGACTCTAACATGGTTTTGGAAATGGGGCTGAATGTAATAGGATTCAGAAAGATGCAAATTGTGACCCTAGTCATAAATCTTCAAAGTGATGAATAAGATAATAAAATAATATTGAAATGGAAAAGTGTCAAGGAAATGTATTCTTTTTTTCTTATGATGAAACAGACTAACACGACTCTTTGAAAACGGCTACATCAGAAATAGATTCCATGACCTGAAATGGATTAACAGTTGATAATGTAAAAAAGCAACCCTTTAAAAGATGAAAATAACAGAATAAAATATAGAATCAAAAATAGGAAAAATATTTTAATTGATCTGGTATATTTCTTATTCTGCTGCTTTCTAACAGATTAAAGCAGCTGAAATGTTTTTGATTTCCTTGTCTTTTACTTGTAATAATGGCAAATACCTTCTGCATAATTATAAGAAATGAACATTATTTGAAGATTTCTTGTTTATATCACATTTTTTTAGTTTAGTTTTCAGCTCATCTTTAAATCTCTTTTGAGGTCCACCATTCAATTTGAGAATAAAGGAACTGCTTTGGGTCATGTTCCGCAGGAGTTGGAAGGACAATAGCTGTATAACCAAATTATCTTGGTATCTCTATGAATGTCCCAATCCTCAAACACTCTGCTTAATTTAAAAAAAAAGGCTGCACTCGCAGAGCTCAGACGGTATTGTATTTCTGTGTCAATGTTGATTTTTGCGAAGAGATGGCTGCTGCCTCGGTAACAGGAATGGTCAACATTTTCTAGCATTACACCATTAAGCTGTATTGCTGACAGTACAGAGAGAGATTGGTTTGTGCCTGCTGTAGAGAACTTTTGGGTTTGTTTTTTTTCAATGTTAAGTGAAAGGCCAAACTTTTCATATGGTTATGTGAAGGTGTGGCTTGTGGGTCTTCCTCTGAATGAGCACAGACTACATTACCATTAGCATATTGGAGTTAATGTGACAGAAGTTGTTGTTACCTTACTTTTGGCTTTCAGCCTGCTGAGGTTAAAGAGCTTGCCATCTGTCCAATAAATAACTTCCACACCAATGGAAAGCTTCACGTCAGCAAGGTACAGAGTCATAGCAATGAAAACAAAAAATAAGGTTGTGGAAATAAAATATCCCTATTTGACAGTATCAAGACATTTGACTTTGTGGCTGATCTGCAGTAAAGGTGCATCTGTAGCAGGAAGCTGTGGCCATGGAGCATCAACCACCACTTTATTGCTACTTAAAGCATTCATATAAGAAATCTCAATTTTATTAAGACAGCCAAACAGAAAAATTCCACCTCTGATGTCAAAACTCTCATTCAACTCTATGAAGATCATTTTTCATCAATTTCCGCCCAACTGAATCATGGGAGTTGAATAGTCACCACATAATTAACATTGTGTGGTTTAATTTCAACAACCACAGGACTAAATGCTAAACAGCAGGAGAAATTACGTCTCCAACATGATTACTGAAAACTACAATTTTAAGGAATTCCTCAAAAATGTATTCATCTTCATTATTATTTGCTAATTACAAAATAGCAAACAATCTGTTTAACACAGGTTTAAAATTTCAGCTAAATTGTATCACAGAGCACTTAATTTGTATACATCATTACAGGCATAGCAATTGTGGCTGCAAATAAAAGCAAATTTATCACTCATCTGTATGCATGGAAATTAAGGCCTGTAAATTTCCATGTTGAATATTACTTGGTGATCAGGCTTCACAGCCTGATGAACATAATTTCCATAATGAATCAGAGGTAAACAAGAAATCAAACATAACAAGACTTACAAGTAAGAGAAAAATAAATTAACAGATCTACTTCACAAACCTCAAGAGACTCTCAAACTTTTGTTAGGAGATTGCTCTGTAGAAGGCTAGGGTAAGAAAAATGTATGCTAGGAACTAGGTCCAGTTTTTTCAACTCCAAGAACTATGAGTACCATTAATATGCAACATACACAGATATCAGGAAAGCACTACTAAAAGATTAAATGAGTAGTGTTTGAATTTGAAGGTTAATATAAAGGAATGGGTTAAAGGAATGGGACTAGAATTTACAGGTTATTCCAACAGGCAATATTTAAGGGGGGGGGGGGGGCGCAGATGCTGACATTATTTGAAACACAATCTCTGTTTGTCAATGGAAATCTTATGTCAGAGTGCAGTACTGTAATTATGTTCCTTTTGGAACACAAGTATGTGGTAGTGGGGTGAGCAAGAGAGATAAAGAAATGAGAAGAAGACAGAAGATGACACCTATTGTTCAAAAAGGATTCAACAGGATCCGTATAATACTTATTATCATGCCATCTAATAACAATTAGCATTACTGTGAGGAATTTTTAAAAGTCCAGGATCTTGTATGGCCTTGTATTAGACATCATTCTATGTTAATGGAAAGGACAAAAAACCCTCTGGAAGTGGTACTCAATCAGTACATAATTATTCATTGAAGATTAAATTACGTAGGCCGAGGAAAGGGAAACAAGCCATATTACTTCTAAGTGATTCTTTGCAATGTGCCTCATTTTATCTCAGCTGCAAGGGTTCCTGTATGAGATGGATTCTCTAAATTCACTTCAATCTTTTTTCAGTCTGGTTGTGATGGTCACCTTATTTGACAACCTGCACCAGGCACTGAGCAAAGCAAGTATGTCCCTATTGATTCTGTCTTACTGGCCAGTGACTTTCTATAAGATTGCTCATAGCAACTTTCTGGAGTTCTTTATTGGGATGGGATCTGCAGGCATTGCTCTATGGTGGCTCTGCTCCTTCCTGAAGGGATGAACTCAGAAAATTCTGGAAGATTGCTATTCAACTTCTTAGCTACTGGCTCATGAGGTCCCTAATGTGTTCCCTATGCTATTTAACACGATGAAACCACTTGAAAAAGTTGTCCAGAGTTCTAAGCTCTAATGCCACCAATATGTAAAAGAAAACCAGACCCAATTCTGTTATTTCCCCCACTTCAACTCAATAAAGTTCTTTCTAGTCTAAACCAGAGCTTACAATCAATAATGGACTCAACGAGGGTGATCAAAATGACAGTTATGCCACATCAGACAGATGTGCTTCTAGTTTGTCAAAATGCAGATTGTGGAGTAGATCAGTGTTTTTCAACCTTCCTAATGCCGTGACCCCTTAATACATGTTGTGGTTACTCCCGACCATAAAATTATTTTTGTTGCTACTTCGTAATTGTAATTTTGATGTTATGAATCGTAACGTAAATATCTGATATGCAGGATGTATTTTAATTCACTGGACCAAATTTGGCACAAATACTCGATATGCCCAAATTTGAATACTGGTGGGGTTGGGGGGGGGGGGAGGGGGGATATTGATTTTGTCCTTTGGGAGATATAGTTGCTGGGATTTGTAGTTCACTTACAATCAAAGAGCATTCTGAACTCCATCAACGATGGAATTGGACCAAACTTGGCACACAGAACTCCCATGACCAACAGAAAACACTAGAAGGGTTTTAGTGGGCATTGACCTTGAGTTTGGGAGTTGTGGTTCACCTATATCCAGAGAGCATTGTGGACTCACACAATGATGGATCTGGACCAAACTTGGAACAAATACACAATATGTCCAAATGTGAACACTGGTGGGGTTTGGGGAAAATAGACCTTGATATTTGGGAATTGCAGTTGCTGGGATTTATAGTTCACTTACAATCAAAGAGCATTCTGAATCCCACCAACAACTGAATTGGGCCAAAATTCCCACACAGAACTCCCATGACCAACTGAAAATACTGTATTTTCTGATGGTCTTTGGTGACTCCTTTGAAACCCCCTCATGACCCCCCCCCCCCAGGGTCTTGACCCTCAGGTTGAGAAATGCTGGAATAGGTGATGAAGATCTTTGCTGTAATCAGAGGGTTAATGGAACAAATCACACATTTGTAATTATAGCCCACCCTTCAGCCATATTTCACAGTTTCCTGCACTCAGGCTTACAGTCTAAATAAGAAACAACACAGGAGGAAAAGGAAATGACAATGGGAAACATTAAATCCAGAAGGTTCTGCCTACTTTTCACACCCTCTGAGGCCACCGCAGTAATGGTTGAGATGGAGAAAGGGCCTTTCATCTGCTTTTCCCCCCTAAGCCTGATCAGTGATGGAGCTATGTCTTCCCCTTCTTATCTCCCTACAGGGCCAGGGCAGTGATCATTGGGCTAGAAGGGGAGAACTTATGCCTGGCTCTTTTCTCCTTTCAATGCCACAGCAGTGGCAATTTCATTCATTTCCCTTGGCCCAACATATCACATTTGAACCTTGCATGCTTCATCAAAATGCTTTCACTAGGGAGATACTTCCGCCTTTTCCTCTCAGGTGTCTGCTGTGAAATGAGTAAAACTACTACTCATATCCAAGGCAGTGCTATGACATCTGGAACTTTAAAAGTAATATGTGAATGAGGTTAGAGCCAAATTCAGGCCATTAATACTGATCTTTTCTGTATTTCAAAGAAGATATGTTGGAATGAAAATATGCCATGATAACAAAAGGAAAGTAACACATAAAGTGATTTCCCCATGTTCCCCTTTTCACATTTGGCATTAATAAAAGAATGGGAGAAACTATGGTTTTGATGCATAGCTCAAGGGGTCAACAGTGTCAAAAATGTTATGAAGCACTGCCCTAGTTAGTTAAAACTGTTTGAGCAGTGAACCCCTTAGTGTATAACTTCTGCTTGGCACAGCCATAGCAAGGAGTGGATGCTTCACAAGAAGCTTTTAAATTACCAGCTTGACTACCAGCAAGAAATCACTTCAGAATTTTAAAAGTAAGACAATTACTAATTTGCACCTAAATGTACAGTTTGACCATTATCCAACATATGGGCAATAGCAGAACCAAAGGCATGGATGCTGAATAGAGAAACAGCAAAACAGACACATGAACTAACAGAATACATTTGGACTAATCATGAATCTCCACTATCAGGTCCACACTGTGCAGCCATGAGAAGAAAATTTGAAATATATTATGGGAACACAATGTTCATGCAGACAATTCCCCAAGTACTACACTTGAATGACATGTTGTGGCTCCATGAGACAAGCAAGCATTTTGTAGGGGAAGGTCTACAAGGAAAGTAGCCCTGTTACAATTAATTAAATGAAGTAATGTTAACAACATTTGCACCGCAGGTTGCAGCTCCACAAGTTGCTGAAGGGGAATGGCAATGTAAGATGATACGGAATTTGCAATCTACCATGAGGAGATAACCATTTGACCTCCAAAATGCATATGAAAAATTTTCAGGGTTCTGATAGCAAATAACAACTTTAGATGGAAAAAAAGATATACAGGAGGAGTAAGCACAGCTTCTCCTCCCTTTCCTCCAGAAAAGGCATAGCTATAGGAAGAGACAGAAGAGTCCTTTATAGACTTTATAGACTATTTATTTAAATTTTATATCTAATCATATATCAAGTGATCTCATGTCCCAGTTCCTTATCAGTCCAACACCAGAGAACAATTACAGTGCTGCATCTTAGTGAAAATAGTGGATTTTTAATATATTAACTCCTGAGTTAAAACACTTGATTCAGAGTACCAATGCTGCCCAGCATGGTGTAGTGGTTTGAGTATTCGCCTCTAGAGAAATCAAGACTTAACTCTCCCAATATTTAAAATTAAAATACATACATTTACACTAAGCAGAAAAGGTCAACAGACAGATTTCCCCAGATTGTCATTACCACACTTAGGTACATGCTTTCCATACATTAAACCAGAGTTCACAGAAATTTGCTTCTTGGGAATACAATTATTACAACAAGAATAAACCTTGCAGTATAATTTGTGCTAACACTCACTTTAATTTCCCCAATAGTCACAACCTCATTACTGCCAGATTTGTGCATCTCATTATGATGCTGACACTGGCATTTATGTGTGATTAGCACTGAAATTACAGATTCATTCTGATTTAGCATGGTCTTTATTGCTCTTAATTAAGCAATGAAACGTGAAAACTGTTATGACATTTTAATTATCTGAATGCAATACTATTTGTATATTTTCTTTCAAAATGCATTCATCTGCTAGTTTCAGCCTCTGGACTAATCACAAGCAACTCATTAATTCATGCTGTAAACTAAATCTCTTCAGCTGCATCTTCCCAATACTTTATCCCTGGTTAACCATCAGTTTTGTTTTTTATTCGTTCAGTCACTTCCAACTCTTTGTGACCTCATGGACCAGCCCATACCAGAGCTTACTGTCAGCCATGGCCACCCCCAGCTCCTTAAAAGTCAAGCCAGTCACTTCAAGGATACCATCCATCCATCTTGTCCTTAGTCAGACTCTCTTCCTTTTTCCTTCCATTTTCCCCAGCACCATTATCTTCTCCAAGCTTTCCTGTCTTCTCATTATGTGACCAAAGTACTTCATCTTTGCCTCTAATATCCTTCCCTACTGTGAGCAGTTGGGATTTATTTCCTGGAGTATGGACTGGATGGATATTCTGGTGGTCCAAGGTACTCTCAGAATTTTCCTCCAGCACCACAGTTCAAAAGCATCTATCTTCCTTCACTCAGCCTTCCTTATGATCCAGCTCTCAAATCCATAGGTTACTATGTGGAATACCATTACTTTAACTATGCGGATCTTCATTGCCAGTGTGATGTTTCTACTCTTCACTATTTTATCGAGATTGTAACCATCATATAACCATCAGTAATGCGGTTATACACATACGGACACACATTTACACATATTTAGGATACAGGCCTCAAAAAATTCTTAACTACCTGTTTGAAAAATCTGGTCTATATTTATTCTTAATCATACTAAAAGATTTTCTCCTTGACAGCTGTACCACAAAATTCTGATGTCTATTTAACAAGAGAAAAGTATCTCAAGCTGGGAGACTCAGACAGAAGGTTTTTGCTCACAGAATAATACTTCCACTAGATCAAAAACCTAAAACAGTTCCCCACTAACTCATATTTCTTAAGCTATTTGGTGAATAAATCACAGAAGTGACTGCAGCTTAATCTACAGCACTCACTCACTCCAGATAACTTGAAGTTCTAGCTTGTCAAGGAATGCTGGATGTCATTTATATTTAACATCCTTCAGACAAATCTTAGACATCAGTACCAGTCAAAGCAAACAAAGAAACAAAAAACAGTTTATATAAATCCACATCCATTCATACTTGCATGCCATCTGGAGTTTGGAAAATTACTTTTAATACAATTAGTTGCAGTTCTAAGTCGGCATGCAATTTGAAGATATATATATAGTTACGAGACACAAATCTTAGGAAACTAGATATCTGTCACAATCTTACAAATGCATTTTAATCCCCCATTTTTAAGAGCAACTAAACTAATAATCCAGAGTTATTTTCAAAAACTAACGAATTGACTTCAGATTTTTTTTTTTAAAAAAACTCATCTAGTGTACCATCTAAAGTTAGTGTGCAATATTGCTGCTACTCTAAGCCCCTACTCTAAGCCAACTCAGGAGCTATTTAGAGCAGCTCACACACAATGTATTGAATCTTGCAATGGGTCTAATCTATCTGAGACTACACCGGATTTAGGTTTTTGCATTGCACCTAACTGAGTGCCAGTGTGCTGTAGTGCTTTGAGTACAAGATGATGAGCCTGGAGACTAGAGCTGAAATTCCCACTGAGCCATGCGATCCATTTGGTGACCTAGAGCAAGCCACACACAAGTACTCGAGGATGCCAATGGCAAATCTCTTCTGAACAAATCTTACCATGAAAATCCTGTGATAGCTTTGCTTTGGGTGACCACAGGTCTGAACAACTTAAAAACACACAAAAACAGAATAGCAAAGAAGACTAGACAGACACTGATGCCTTCATAATGAACTCTTCTTCACTCAGTCTGAAATCTCCATTTTAGAAGTTAGTTTAGCTTCAAGATATAAATTGCAACATCCATTCAGATAGTTGATCTTTTTTTTAAAAAAAAACAACAACAACTTCCTCATTCCCTTATAATGTAATGTAATGATACGTTCTGGAGAATTCTGGAGAATACTCAAGTCTGTACCTCTCTCTGACACACTTTAATTTGTACTAACAAGGTGTTACTGCAAACCTGGTTTTGCTTTTGTTGGTGTAAGAAGGAGAGAGTGAAGGGTCCCACTCAGAAGTTGGAAGGAACCTGTTTCTTTAAAACGGATGTAAGAACCAATGATGCTGAATCAAAGTTTGTACCTAAATAGCTGTGGGCTAATTGGAAGAAGGGAGTGGGTAGTGGAAAATTTATTTATTTAGAGTATTTCTATCCCGCCTTTCTCCACTACGCAGACGCAAGGCAGCTTACAAACAAAATACAAACATTAAAATCCTTAAATCAGGAGTACAAAATAGATAAAACCATGATAAAACAAAAAACAGTAAAATCTCACATCTCAATTAACACCAGGAGAGATAAAAGGGAGAAATGGAGGAGGAGAGGAATTGTCTTATTGGTGCATTTGTCTTATTGGTGCATCTGAATAAAGAAGCTGCCTGGAGTGTTTGTTTCAAACAGCCAGTTTTGTCAAATCTTGTTTCCAACAGCTGATATTAAACAACAGACAGAATAGATGACCAGGTTTATGCTGTCCCATTACCCATGGAAGGACATGGCCACAATCAGCCAAAATTGTTTAATATAGCATAGAAATATTTTCCAGCAAAATTATACTGGAACCTACAGCTGTACAGCCAGCCATACAGTTGGTGCAAGGTCTTGAGCTTCCCGGCTCCACGATGGTAAAATAGCTCTATGCCCACCAATTTAAAGGTGAGAGTGAAGGCTGTGTGTACTTGTAAACACACAAAGCCCTCACACTAGGAGCCACACTTACACAACGCCTGAGACAGCACCACCACTTGCACAACTACTTTTATGTTCGCATAGCCCAAAAGGTTGTCAGTTAATATAGTCAGGGAGCCTGAACCTTCCACACCTTCTCCTAACGAACAGGGTGATTCTGTACTGATATTTTTAAATATCACACCAGAGCAGTGCTAGCAACTGAAATAACAAACACTGTCACTACCAAGGCCTTGGAAAAAGTGTGTCTTTAAATCATATTATTCTCATATGTATCTGCAGTAAACAGGTTACTAATCTCATACATGTCTATATTTTAGTCTGGAAGGAAATACAAAGCCTGAAAAAACAATTTTTCCTCTAGTAAATGATACAATTTGGAACAATTTGAAGCAATTGCTTCTCCTTTTAAGACATACTGTTATAATAATCTAAGTTGGAACTTTCTTCCGAAAGTAATTCACAAATTAAAATAAATTGATACTGCCACCAAAAATATTCTTCTGTAGAGATAGAGAATGGAAATAGTGTAACATTTTTGAAAGCCAGATCTTTAGTGTTTGGTTTCCACCATATCCCATTACAGCATGAGACAGACGTAAAATTTCAAAGATTACTAACATTGCGAGACATCATACTAGAGCTAAGAACTTAGTGGTTAGGAAAATAAAATTTGGTCCATGACCTACATACAATTTTGCAGTGGAGAATAATAGCTATATACCAAGCATGGGCAAACTTTGGGCCTCTGGGTGCATTGAACTTTAACTCCCAGGAATCCCAGCCAGCTTACTGGCTGTTAGGAATTGTGGGAGTTGAAGTCCAAACACCTGGAGAGCCAGAGTTTGCCCATGTTTGCTAAATACTGACAATATATATTTGAAATTATTCAGGCTGGTTAGGACAGTCCAAAGATATTCATAAAATCTCTTTACAGTACTGTTCGAAAGCTTCCTACCACAAGAGGATTTGAAAAAAGGGATAAATGGGCATTTTTCTCCCAGCATGCACACTTTTCTCCAAGCATTGAATTGGGACTAGTGACTGCCCCTCTATTAAAGAGGGCCATATTAAAGAGTTGTAATTAATATCAGACTACAAGAGAAATGTATCTTTCTTCTTAATCTTCTATTTTAAATGAAAATAAACAACATTTCCTCACAAACCTACACAGTTCATGTAATACTCACGAATTGCGATATCAAGCTGTCACCTCCACTGCAGCCCCATAAACCACAAAAATAAGTTATCTCTAGGCATTGGTAGGTCCTCTACTGCATTTCTATGGTCAACCTCCAGTAAAAGTTGACTACAGAATCATGCTGGAGAACCTACAAAAGTAGCATTTGCATGGTTTCCCACTTTTTGCCAGGACCTGTGTTACTAACCCCAGCAAATATAAGTCATATAGGTACTGGTTTCTATGTCCTTTTACAAACATTACATTATAATTGGGGGGGGGGGGGTGTCCCTGTTACATAAGAACCATATAATCACCCAAAACAGGTGGACACCAAAATCATAATGCTCTATTTTGACAACATAGTAATGGGAGAAAACGTGAAGGACCACTCCATTTGCCTGCTGAGAGACTCTGCTTCACTTGGGCCTGGAGCAGGCCCTGCAAGGCCAGTGAGGGAGTTTGAGAGGAGCCTCTGCCATGGCGAGAAGAGCTAGAATGGCCCTGAAGGCAAGCCAAGCTTGGAGGGAGGGAGGGAGGGAGGAAGGGAGGAAGGGAGGGGCCTTGGCCCCGGTGACAGGAGGCCTCTTTTTTCTCTGCCTCTAACAAGTGGGTGGCAGCGAGGAGGCTGAGAGGGAGTTGCTCAGAGAGGGAGAGAGGAAGGAAAGAAAGGCTGACTGAAGCCCCTGAAGCCCACAGGTTTAATTTGTTCTGTGACCAAGCTCTGGAATGGATTAATAGCATTTCAATGAGGAAATTTGCTTTGACATCTGAGCAAATTGAGTTATGAGCTTGATCACAGAACGAATTAAACTCGTATGTCAATGTATCACTGTATTTCTATTTTGCTAAAAATCATAATACCATCTCACAACTTTACGTCCAGTGAGCATGAACTCCGGTGTATTCTGAGTCGAGAACTCAGAATTATGTTTTTGGGGTACAAAGTAGGAACATTCTGATATTGCAGCATTCAAGTGAAACACTAAACTACAAATGCAAGAAATTGAACCTACCAGTCTGGTCAACCCAAAGCACACTATTTGCAAGCCAAAGTTCAAATTATGTTCACTTCAGCCAAAGGACAAAATACAATATGATCCTATGCCTAAAACTGCAACATGCTTTTGTTACTCCTAACCAGAAAGAACATCTGATCTCTGTTTTTTCACTGCACCTTGCTTTGCCACAAGCAACAAAAATGTTGTTCCCACTGACACCACATGGCTAATTGGATTTATTGACCAGAAGTAAAGATTAGAAAGCAGTTAACAAGAAGGAAAATGTTTAAGCAAATATTCAAGTCACATAATCTCTGATGGTGGCCCGTAAGCAATGTGATGTAAATGTTCGTGCTTGAAAGTCCAAACACAATATGCATAGATGCATGAAAATCTGTGACTGAAGGGAAGGTATTGCAATGAGAGATAACATGCAAATGTAAAAATTGCTTTAAATATTAAAGAATTTAATTTCAATCATGAATTATAAAACAAAATCTATCTTTTCTGTTTATATGTCAGAACTTCTTAATCAATACTTTGGTACTTGGCTGTATAAAACTATAAACAATTATCACAATCCAGACATAATTGCCCAATCTGAGAGGGCATATCTGGGATTTTGAAAAATAATAATAATAAAATATCATCACAACATGGCCTTTATGCAATTAGCCCCATCAGTATGAAGGCAGTGGTGGCCATGACCAATCGCAAAACTCATAATTTCACAAAAAGCAGCATGCTGAGCTAGAATTATTTAATAAAATGATGAGTAACCTGATTGAGAAACTAAGTAAGGATAACGATGGGTCTTAAACCTCAAACACACATCTCCAGCATCAATTTCTAGGAGGATGAAGTGGTGAGGCTGAAAAACAAATCATTTAGCCAAGAATGGAGGCATAAGGCCCAGAAAGCAAACCACAAAAACCCATCAAAATATGGAGGTTTTTGAAGAACTGATTATATTCAGGGAAATATACACATATCACAAGAACACACAAATGCATCATCCAATCCAGATGAAAAATACACGTATCGTCAACTCTCTATATACACAGACTCTGGGTCTGCAAATTCAACCATCCATATAATTTTTATATATATATATATATATATATATATATATATATATATTCTCGGCAAAAGAAAATCTTGATTTTTCCATTTTATATAAGGGATGCCGTTTTACTATGCCACTGCATATAGTGGGATTTAAGAATCCCTCAATTTTGTAATTAATGGGGGAATCCTGCAACTAAATTATCCCCACACCTCTCTTTTATTCCTTGACTGCCCTCAAAATATCTGCACTACCCCTCCTGAACTCTGTGCTCCATTGACCATTTTTTAGCCAGGATTTTGATAAGAAGCCAAATGTGACGGCATATCCAGATAGCTACTTGTTAGGTCACGATGACACTGTGGGTTTGAATGTATGATACAAGATCATGAGGTAGTGTCTAAACACCAGGGATGATGCAACACAATGATGCGGCACAATAAGTAATTGGCTAGGTTTTGTATTTATGTGGAACAGCCAATATGTTGTGTATTGTTGGGTTGGTGTTGTTGGTGTGTTGCTGATCACTGATGGACTTTGAGAGAGAGATCTATGTGGGATTACATTGGAGAATTGGCTGAGAGTAAGATAAGAAGAGACTGTGATATTTGTAGAGAGCTCTGTCTATTTTGGTACTGAAATCTGTAAATAAAAGCCTTCCTGATTTGGAATGAAAAGCATTAGACTAGCACCCACGCTGGCAGTCTTTAGGAAGAACTTGAAGGCTTGGCTATTCCGATGTGCCTTTCCGGAATAGGATAACCTCTAGCACTACATCCCAGAAGCACTTTATTAGAGCTTAAGACTCTCTGCACATTGCACTTGCCCAGAATCCCAACATATCATCTCTTACACCCAGCACTTTTAACTTGTACCCTTCATTGGCCCGGCCCTGGTTTTTATTGCGTAATAGTGTAATGTTTTGTTGTTGTTATTGCTTATGTTTTTAATTTGCTTGTATTATATTGTTATTGTCTGTTGTTGTTGTTTGAGGCCTTGGCCTTTGTAAGCTGCATCGAGTCCTTCGGGAGATGCTAGCGGGGTACAAATAAAGTTTAATAATAATAATAATAATAATAATAATAATAATAATAATCTCTGCTGTTTGCTTGTGTGCTGTTCTAATCAGGCACCTCCAGATTACTGAGAGACTTAGAGCTTTTCTTGCTCATAGATTGAGCACAATATAGTATTCCCAACAGTTTTCTGATTTCTTCTTCATGTTTACCCAATCACCTTACCAAACTGCACTGGCCAGGACACTTTCTTTTAACCTTTTTCCCCCTTTTTGCAGGAAAGGAGAAGACATTTTACAGTGAAGTATCAGTCTCTGTCGCTTACCATTTTAATTTAATTTTAATTGTATTGCCAAAAGTCATTCTGGAACAATATGGATAGCAGGGAACTGAAGCCCAGTTCTTTCCTGTGAAATGATGCTGTATGCTCAGTTAAACCAGAAGTGTCACTTGTGTGCCTTTCAGATGTTACTGAACTACAATATCCAACATCCCCCATATTAAAATTGAATGTCTATAAAGTCTTTGACTCTGTAAATCATCTGGATTTATCCTAAGTCTGTGAAGACTTTAATTGGGAATGAAATGTTGTGAGGTAATAACAGAATTCTATTAAAATATCAGGCAGAAATAATTGTCAATTGATTCAAATCAAGAACTATCAAGATCAAAAGTGAAACAAAACAAGGTTGTCCTCTCTCCTCTAGTTTATTTGCCATGGTAATAAAATCTTTAGCTAATTTGATAAGAAAGGAAAAAAGAATAAAATGATTTAAATTAGACAGGGAAAGAATTAAAGTTAATTTATTTTTCAATGATGCCATGGTAATATTAGGGTCACCAGGGGAATCTGTAAGGGAAGTAGTAAATATCATTTTAAAAATGGAGAAGATACTGTATCAGGCCTTGCAAATAAATCTTGAAAAATCAGATATTATACATAAAAATCTTTCCTGGCAAGAGTTAAAAAAATCCAAACAATCCTGGGGATATGACTGGGGAAAAAGAAGTTTAAATACTTGGGAGTTTATATTCCAAAAAATTAAATACTATAATGCAAATAAACTATAATCAATTATCGAAACAAATTAGTAAGCAAATTCAAAATTGGAATGAATGGAACTGGGACCTAACAAACAGGCTCAAAATAGTTAAGATGATGATTCTTCCAAAAATGTTATTCCTCTTCCAGGTGTTACCATGCAATATAGCAAATAAAAAAAAATTAAAAATGGGACACCTCAATAAAAACCTGGGTGGTAGGAGCCAATAAAAACCAGTGTGATTTTAACAAATGTTTATTAATGTAACCGTTTTAATGAATTTATTTTAAAAGGTATTTATGACTCTGGAGGGGACTGAATAGTGCTTGTTGTGAAGCTGCCCTGAATCCCGCCTCAGGGGTGAGGAGGACAGGGTACAAATGTATGAAATAAATAAATAAATAATCCAATCTGTCATTTTACTCCCTGCAAAAAAATGAAGGATGGGGAGTACCTAATCTATGAAGTTATTTTGAAGCAAGCCAACTAGTGAAACTATTAGAATTGGTTTGACAATGCAAAAAGATGGGTAAGAATGGAAAAGTCAATAAATGAGTGAAACCATTTATTGTCTAAAAGTAAGGATGAAGTAGCTATCTGGATATGCCGTCACATTTGGCTTCTTATTAAAATTCGTGTCTAAAGGTAAGAATGAACAGTCAAGAAATAAGGAAAATAAAAGGAAGCCCACTATCGTCAACCTTAGAATGTTGGAAAAAATGGCAAAACTAACTCTCATTGAACAAAATAGACAGACTCCCAATAGGAACATATCTTATATGTAGAAAAGTTATAATAAATTTAAATTAAAATGGCATAACAAAGATAGGGAATCTTTTACATTTGGATTGAGCGAAAAAAACTAGGGCAAGTTAATAGACAAATGTGGGTCAAGCAATTGGTTGTTATGGCATAGAATGTTGCAAAAGATGACGGAGTGGAAGAAGAAGGAAGGTCCCGAGAAAATTTAGATCAAATATTACAATGGAAAACTGTGAAAGGGGAAGGCATTATGGGATTCATATATAACAAAATAATAGATAACCAATATAATTTGAAACCCACCCTGTTAGAAGTATGGAAAAAGAAAATAAACTCTAATAAGAACAACTTAGAATGCTGGGTAAATTCAATAAAAAACCTTAAACATTTAAAGATCAAAGCAATACAATGGAAAATACTGAGAAAATGGTATAGTACCCCCCAGGAAATTGCTCATATTACAAAAAGAACATCTAAAAGCTGTTGGCATGAATGTCATGCCAACATGACATTCACGTTGGCATGACATAAATGGCATGTTGGCATGACATAAATTTGCCAGGAAACTTGAACATTTATTCATATGTGGTGGAACTGTGCCAAGGTACAAAAATTCTATAGAGAAATAAAGGGGGAAATGGAGGAATTATTAGAGCAAATAAGAAACAGGGTTTTTTAAAATATCTTGAACCTGGAAGGGAAAAGCAGCAATAAAGATTGGGCTGAGACGACTTAATATATGTTATCTGTGGCCCAAGCTATGGTTGCCCTCAGATGGAAAGAATGTAAAAAATGAGATATACAAAAATGGTATGAATATCTAGCAGACTATATGCTTTAAGATTACATCATGGATAGAAAAAATAAATATGCCAATTGATACCTCAGGGGGAAATGGGAAGGAAAATGAGGAAAACTGATAGCCAGGGCATAGGGCAACAGAAAATATAAGAAATTGAACCAGACTATTCTCATGATCCAACAAACAGAATGAACGATAAAGGACATGTATGATTGTTCCCAGAGGGCGGGGAATGAACAGGAGAGGGAGGTGGAAAACAGTGGAAAAGGGATGGATACAAGTAGGGAATGAGGGCGATTGCATATGAATTTTTAAATCTCTTTTGTTAAATTGTTAAAATATATCCCGTATAAGTTGTCCATATTATCTTCTAAACTTCCTCATGAGGAAAAGTGGTTATGTTATACTCTACTTGTTTGACCATAATAAATAAACAAAAACAAAGCAAAGCAAAACAAACCTAACATTCCTCATTGTTTGTTAGGATTGCTGGGACCTATAGTTCAACAATCTGTGTGAAGCCATGCAATGCTCATCATCATTCTGAATGACAGGAGAGCTACAAAGGTGGCATTGGGAGTGTGTGTGCAGGTGCTAAAAGAAAAATCTGTGCATTAAAGTTCAGCTCCTCCCCCCCCCCCCCAAAAACACCCCAAAAACAAACCAAAAACAAAACCTCAGTATCACTTTCTACTCTCAGTGCTATTTCATGATTGCCTTGAAACCCGGATAAGGAGAAGGGCAGGATATCAATCAATTGAAGAAAGAAAGATAAAAAGAACATTATGTTATGTTTTCAGAATTCTTTTGACTTGAAGAAATATTTTGTTTTGCAACATATCGAAACAGGTGGCTTGAGGCATGAAGGAGAACAGTCCCACTAATATACTCCAAGATATATGTATGAAGAGGCTTTGCTAAACTGCAGCTACTAAATTTAAATTAAGTTGTGCTGAAACGAATAAACATTAAAACAAGCATTAAGACAATTGTGGTACATTACAAATTCTTCCAAAGGGTTCGCAATTATAACTTTAACATGAAAATAAATTTAATATGCTTAGCTTTTCAGTCCTTGTAAGCCTCATAAATCTTGCTTTTTATTACAACTATGCCATTAATGTAGCAATTAAAATTAGTTGGATTGAGCCATCACTTATTATCAAAAGTGATCATAAAAGAAGTTGTCAAAAAAAAAAGAGAGAGAGAGAGAAGAAAGAATGCATGATCAAATTCAAATGCAGGGAATGTTAAAGATGCCTAACTAGCAAGTAAGCAAATCCTAAAGGCCAAGAGACTGGATGTTATATTTTACTATTTTTGCAAGTGGTGGAGTGAAACAGAGTGGGAAAGTTACATCAGTTTGCAACCTGTAGTACCAAGGCATAATTAAGACCTCAGACACAATAGCATTTACTGACTCACTCAGAAAAGTGGCTGAGACCTTAGTGGAAGTCTTAAAGAGCATGAAACACAGTTTGTTGTGTGGTGCCTTTAGTCTCAGATTGTAGTGTGAATGTAAATATCTGCATGGTATCTTCTTCATAACAGATCTCCTTTCAGCAATCCCATTCTGTTCAGGAATGTGTCTCACGTTTCTCTAGTGCAAACTGGCATGGTCCTCCAAAAAAGTTTGTCTATGGTACACAGAAATACTTACCACTACAATCTATTTGAATTCTTTTCATGCCTTCTTGAAGCTGGTGCTGGTCATGGTAAATGCGCTTCTACAGCAATGTAGCACACAAGCTTTGGATTACTGCAAACCGATGGTCTAAACCACGCGTGCCCAACACAAGGCCCGTGTGCCAAATCTGGGATGCCACATCATTTTATGTCATCTGTGAGGCTTTTAATGCTAGGGTAACATATGGTAGATACATTTCTGCAGTCTTATAATTACAAATGATCCTTTGAAGGCAACCACAAGGCTGATGTGGCCCCAAACAATCAGTCCACATTCCATAGTGCCTTCGAAGTATATAGCTACACTTTTTATTCCAGTCCAACCCTTCCTTGTGGGTGCACTAATTACAATATTGTTGGTGTCAATCTGTGCCTTGGTTGAATTCTATCAATCAGAAGAAGCAGACAGAAATCAGCAACAGAACTTACTAAAACAGAACACTTAGTCTTAAAGGTGCCTGCCACTAAATGCCTCCTTCTCCCTTTTCTGTTTATACTGTAATGGGCTAAAAGGGCTACCTACTGAAAAACAGTAATGATACATTTTAGTGTGTGCTTAGATATCTTCAAATGATTCCCCTCACCTACAGACACTCAATAAAGCCATATGTACTAAATGAACCCTAAATGTAGTTTGTTCTGCTATTTTACGAACTCTGTTATCAGTGCTCTTCATACCACAAAATGGATGCAAGGATAATAATACTCTTTCGTGAATAGACGGGACATAAAGTAACAAGGAAACAAATAAATTGCATGGAAAATAATTTCTACCTCTCAATATTATGGAGAAAAATTGGAAAATATGTATGCTATTTTCTTGTGGACTCATTTCTTTATTACTATTCATCCCATGATTGCCTTTTCACATTATGCCTTCCACATGTGAATAAGCCATAATCACAGATAGAAACACAATGCTTTGCCCAGGTTCATATATTTCAACTGTGGTGAAATGATGAAAAGGAAGTGATGGACACGAATGTATAAACTGATTTAGAAGTCCTTTTACTTTTTAGTTGTGGCTTGTTATTTATGGATGTGTTAAGGACAAAATCTGTGCCAGCAATGTTAAGATATAAAGCACAAGTCAAATTTACTACAAATGCAAGCTCTGTCACTGATTGTGTTTTTTTAAAGTTAGATGCTCTTTAAAGAAGAAAAAACTCACTGATCAAATAAATTTAGCCATAAAGTCAACCATAGAGATTACATATAGTGATGCCCTTATAGGTGCCCAAAGCAGTGACATTAATTTGAAAATAATCATGTTACTCCCCAAAATGAAGTATTTACAAATAAGTACTATCTGATGAAGGTTTGGATGTGTGGAGGGCACATTTTCTTTGGCCAGGACAAAGTTGTGGCCCGCTAGTCAGTACTGTACATCTTTTCACAATAAGAGCAACCAGGAACAGACATGTATAACCCAGGAACAACACCCTGTCTGCACAGATGGCCCTGCAGTTTATATAACACAGGAACATTGTGCCATTGTCTCATGCAGAACAGTGCCCTTGATAAGTTGTGTAGGTTGTTGGTGTCAATTACTTCTCACCCATAGCGGCCAATCAACCCGATTGCACCTATCCTGCCTTTGTTCCCCAACGAACAGTTAAAACTGAACTTGCCACCTCATCTCTATAACCAAATGTTTTGCATGCCCATGGCTAGAAAAATCTGTTCCTAGGACTTCAGTCCATGCATCTTAGGAAGTAGATTTAGCGTGCAAAAATTTGTGCTACCAACTTCTCTCATTAAATCTCCAAGGCACTACAAGATCCCTTTTGTTAGGTTCCTTCAAGTCAACTCCAACTTATGGTGAGCCTGTCAAATTCTCTACACATCTCTCAAGATCAGAGTACAGGCAGTCCCCGAGTTACAAACATCCGACTTCCAAACAATTCACAGTAAAGAACAGAGGTGGGACAACAGAAAGCGAAAGTAATCTACCCATTGGAAGGGAATTCACTCCTGGAAGAGTTCTCATGGAGAGAATGTGTCTCCACTGAAGCTTTATCCCCAAATCCTTGTTTCCACAACAAGCCATTTTTTTTCAAAATCCAATTATCAGAGGGACAGAAAATGAGGTGAAGTCTTCTGAAAAGAGGCACAGATAGCAAAGCAAATATCACAGGGTGTTAACCCTTCCCTAGGAAATCCAAAGTCAACCGTTTGTGTGTGTGTGTGTACACAGAGACAGAGTTTATTTGCCTGGAGTTACACTTAAAAAAGTACCTGCTCTGACTTACATACAAATTCATCTTAAGAACAACTTACAGAACCTATCTTCTTCATAACTTGGAAACTGTCTGTATAGATAATTTGAACTGAACATGAGCAAAACAGCTATTGGCATCACCAATTAACACACTCCTATCCCCATTTAAAAAAACAAACAAACTGTTAACTCAATTCCTCTCTTCACCCGACTTTATACAATATCTCATATTTGCATATACGGTGGACATACCCTGTTCAATGAATGCAGTTTGACATCACTTTAACTACCTTGGCTCAATGTTGTAGTTTGATGAGGCACCAGGAGTCTTTGGCAGAAAAAGCAAAATACCTTGTCAAACTACAACTCAAGCCAAGGGGTGCTTTGAATATATTTTAATATATTTTAATTGTGAATTTTTAATACTGTTATGTTTAATTCTGTTTTAATGTTTGCATGTTTGCATATTTTACATTGTGTGGTCATACTTTTAATAATGTAAGATGCGTTTGGGAGAGATAAAGCAGAGTATAAATAACAACTCCTCCTCTCAGGATTCTATAGCAAGGATCCATGCCAATTAAAGCCATTTCAAACTGCATTAATTTCAGTGTAGATACACACTAAGATAGCTTCTGTCAGAATTCTCTCACTATGAATTCACTTGCAATATTATATTCATCTGTCAAAATTCAGTTAAGAGCAAAAATCTGAGGTACATAATACATATGGTTAAGTCTGGTTGTATGGTACATATCTATATATACATATATAAATGCTCTGTGCATAATGAGTACCTTAAAAACAAAAGAACCAATGAACGAAATCACACCAAATTTGGCAACAAAATGTCTCACAACACGAGTGACCATCACTCAAAAAAAATTATGATTTTGTCATTTGGGAGTTGTAGTTGTGGGGATTTATAGTTCACCTATAATCAAAGAGCATTCTGAATTCCACCAATGATGGAATTGAACCAAACTTGGCATAAAGAATTCCCATGACCCACTGAAAATACTGGAAGGGTTTGGTGGGCATTGACCTTGAGTTTTGGAGTTATAGTTCACCTACATCCAGAGAGCACTGTGGATTCAAAGAATGATGGATCTGGACCAAACTTGGCACAAGCACTCAATATGCACAAATATGAACACAGATGGAGTTTGGCGAAAATAGACCTTGACATTTGGGAGTTGTAGTTACTTGGATTTATAGTTCACCTACAATCAAAGAGCATTCTGAACTCCACAAATGACAAAATCGGGACAAACTTCCCACACAGAACCCCCATGACTAACAGAAAATACTTAAGGCCATCTAATCCAACTCCCTTCATCGGGGCAAGAACACGTAATCACAGTCCTCCTGACAAAGAGCCATCCAGCCATAGATAGATAGATAGATAGATAGATAGATAGATAGATATGATTCATACACACAGAGATATAGTATCATAGATTTGAAAGGGACCTTTAAAGAAGGATAATATTATGTTCCATGTTCCAGAGTAGGCAAACCAGACACACTCCACATCAACACCGACAAAGAAGCAGCAAGAAATACTGTTTACCCACAAGCATAAAGAAATTACATATATTAGAAACCAACACTTTCTCATTACTTTATTTTCCAGATCAACAGACTGGGCCACAGCACTGCGTGGCAGGGGACAGCTAGTAATACATATGGTTCGTATAGTATTATAGTTATGGTTAACTCTGATAAAGGTTTTCTTACTTCTAATTCAGGACAGGAGAGGGTTTACAAGTCTTTTGTATATTTATATGATTGTGAAAAACAAAGGTGAGAGAGATGGTGGCCGTTTGAATAGGGGGCTATGCTATGAATCAAATTAAAGTAATGAAGAATTGGATTAAGCTACCAAGTTCAAATTTTCACTTAGCTATGAGGATCACTGAGCGACTGTGGGCTCTCCCCTCCAGGTCTACTCTGCCTGAGAGAGTAATGGTGCAGAAAAAAGAGAAAGTGAACAACACATGTTGCCGTAATATGCTATTGAGAGACTCCTGGGCCTGATGGGGATAAATAATTGAAGATTCAAAGAAATTATCTTTTAAATGATAAGAAATGAGATATAATCAAATTAGAAAAAATGGAGACAATCTGATAAATTCGATATATTTTTAATTTCACCTGTTTTCTCTTTAACAAGAAAATGCAGAGCTAAAATAATTGTGCCTCCTTGCATACAACCCACAAACTATTAATGCAAATGCCTTCTGTTTGTAGTAATTTTAAAAAAGGAGTTGTGTTAGTCTCTAATTGTTGTAGTAGAGCCTGTGAGTAATGTTACAAACAGTAGTATGGGTGCCAGAAGAGGAAAAAGGGTTACTCGGGAGCAGGAATCTGATGATGAGCAGCAGAGAAAGAAGATCTGGGACATATTTACAGCCCCTACAGATAGGAGTCGTTTGAGGGATTCTCTGGGGATGATGGGTCAAATTAGTGAAAAAGAAGAAGGAGACACCATGGACTGGACTAAGATAAGAGAAGAGTAAGCGATTTGTGAGGAGCCAACAACTAGTGATACCTTTGTGGGGTTCTCTGGGGATGACGGGTCAATGAGTAAAGGAGAAGAAGGAGACACCATGGACTGGACTAAGATAAGGGAAGTACAAGCTATCTATGAGGAGCCAACAACTAGTGATACCTTTATGGGGTTCTCTGGGGGTGAAGACTGGCAATCAGGGAATCCAACTGAGTCTTGGGGGGATCTAAATCTTGACAGGAGATGGAGGACTTGGAGGGAAGGACAAGGGAGTTCACGTGAAGACCTGGGAGCAGCTGCAGGGGATAATGATGGGGCGGCGGTCAGTTCATCTTCTGATGATGATTTGTAAATAAAAGTGAGGTCAGGGGTGATGGGTCCTTGCAGAAGGCAAGGTGTTGATGAGCGTTCGTGTGTTGGGTGCTGTGTATTGGGAAAGATTCTTGTAGACTTGTTGCTGCCTGTTTCGTGTTCTGCGTTGGTTTTGGATCTGCAGTTTGGATCTGCAGTTTGGATCTCCTGATCGTTTGCGTGTTATTGACCCAGATTGGCTTCTTGTGAATGTGGACTTCTCCCGACCTGGACTGGTTTGGCAAAAGACGCTGCTTCTGCGGACACTGGAGCAGCGCTGTTTCGGATTTCTCTGGCTTCAACCCTGGACTTTGGCTGACGACGCTTCTCCTCCTGCGGCCCCTCCTTTTTGTTAACCATTTGTGTACTGTGCCTTTTCGTTTTGCCTCAGAGTGCTTTGTTTGATTAGTTTCTTTTGCATCCAGTTAATCTGGATTATATTTCTGTTAACCTTTTTGGAGCAGGTCTGGTTTGTTTCTTGAGTTTTGACCAGTGGCACTGCATTTAAGTGCCTCTGCGTCCTTTTTCTTTTGTTTTAATAAACTCTGTTTTGAAGCCACTTTTGAGTCTGGCCCTTTAAGGTGTCTGTGATTCCAACACTAATAGTATAAAAGGAGAAAAGGAGGGGGTAGATAAATAAAAATGTCATGGCATCTGTAAAGCTATCTTTTTGTTGTTGTTTTTGGTTTGGTTTGGTGTTTTTTTCTGATTTGGCCATGCAATTTCATAGATTTAAACTGCCTTCTTTGGATGCTGTTCACTCTGTACTGCATCCAAACACGTGGATTTATATCCATGAAAACTCATACAAAAGGAAAATCTAGTTAGTCTTAAAAGTGCTTCTACATTACTTTTTCCCACTCTCATTCCTTTCTTTCTTTTTCAAAGGTTATGCATTCATCTATTTTTAGGTTATGCATGCATTTATGAATTTGATCCTCGTATTCTGCATTTCATATTTAAAGATTTTGCCACAAGAGTCAATATTTGACAAGATTTAGTAGCCTGCTCAGAATAGCAGTCAGGATTAGACAGTAGTCATGGAGAGTAATCTGTATTTGACAACTGACTTACAACATACATTCAATAAATCTACAACAGAGCGCTAGTAGAAGTAATTGCTATGGCGAGCCTTGATAATAACAATTGTATTCTAGCATGTGTTCTTTTTTCTGGCATTCACATGTGGCAGATTACCTCTTACAGTGAGAAATGGAAAATAAAGATGTATCTTCATTTCATGTCTTTCAACTGCTATACAGAAAAAAGCTCAACAAACTAGATTATTTTTATTCCTAGGACAGGCTTCCAATTCTTTGTTTACCTTTTTCAACAGCCCTTGATAATGAATGATTCAAAAATACTTCACATCCTAATCCCACCTGATTTGGGGAGTGAAGGGGGTTCAGCTCTGGTTAGTACATTGATGGAAGACCACCAACAAACACCAGATGCCATTGACTGTATTTCATAGGAAAGTAATTGGTATGTTCCTTGCCTCAGAAAATCCTATGAAATTCATAGGATCATCATAAGTTGACAGGTGACTTGAAAAACCTGAAACTTACAAACATACACACACAAGTGTAAATGATTGTACCAAATGTCTGGTTGCTGCTTCTGAACTAGTAGAGCCTCCATTCAGCAGCTGATAGTAAATGCATAAGGCTAAAAACAGAAAATCAGTTAACAAAATGGGACAACACCACTTCTGTATAGCTATATGTCCTCAAATTCTTTTCTTAGAACAGAGTCCTACTGAGGTCAATGGGTTTTACTTCATATGCCTTTAGTAAAGAACCACAACCTACCACTTTAAACCAAAGAACAATTATAGCAGTGGTTCTCAACCTTCCTAATGCTGCATCCCCTTAATACAGTTCCTCATGTAGTGGTGACCCCCAACCATAACACTATTTTTGTTGCTATTTCATAACTATAATGTTGCTTCTGTTGTGAATCGTAATGTAAATATCTGATATGCAGGATGTATTTTTATTCACTGGACCAAATTGGGAGCAGATATGCCCAAATTTGAATACTGGTGGGGTTGGGGTTCCCACACAGAACCCCTATGACCAACAGAAAATACTATAATTTCTAATGGTCTTTGGAGACCCCTTTGACACCCCCTTGTGACCCCCCAGGGGTCTCGACCCCCAGGTTGAAAAACACTGCATTAAATAATTAAACATTTTAATTACATTATCATATTGTCTGCACCCACAGACTATTCATTCTAGAAGTACATTACATGACCATCTCAAACATGTCTCTTTCCAAAGATCACTGTAGACATCCCTTTAATGTGTTTTATTGCCATAATTTTTGTAGCTGCTCTCACCTCTAGCTGTTCTAAGTATCACTTTTTATTGCCTGCTATTTACAGCATGGCAGGCAGCCAATATGGCTCTCTATAGAATTCTGCAACCTCACACAGTTTGCAAGGAATCTTCTTTTGTCTTTGAAAACCACAGTTCAATGTCAACTCTCTTACATTTTTCTACTAGCAATTTATTATACCATTCCATCCATGTGTAAGTCAACAGAAGACAAGCCCACTCAAGATTCTTTTTCTAAAATATTCAAGAGCATGCACCCTATTCTCATAAGTCTTGAAAGTATTTCAAATGTTTTGGCTGACACAAAAAGGAAATGGAAGCTTGGAGCTATAAATGTTTGTCTTGCTTCCCTTTTACGTGAACAAGGCAAGTAGTTACGTTTTGTTCTCAAGATGACTTGAATCAAACATGAAAAAAATCATCTCATAAGTTATGCAAAACAAGAATTAAAGCAGAAAGGTGCAAGTCCAGTGTATATCCATATATTCAACAACATACTGTCCACAGTGGGGAAGCCACTGATTACTCATTATGGCAAAGAGGTATTTGGAAACACAAAGGGAACTTTGAACCTCAAGTGTGATGCACTATTCAAAATAGCTCTCCAAATTCATTTTTTAAGAATATAATCTTGTGAATGAATTTCCATAAGGAAGTAGAGTATAATCAACAGGGGGAAATGTTACCAGCCAGACTACAATTATTTGAAACTGCAGATATACATGAATGTCATTAAATTACATGACTCACTGTCCCACCCACACCATAAATAACCCCAGAAGACCTAGAAATTCCTAAATTCCAATTCCACAGGTGCAACTAAGTGAAACCATAGGTATGTGTTCTGTTGTTATAGGGTTTTATTTTATCCTAAATATTTTGGATTTGCCACTGAAAATATCTTAAATTAATGCTTAGTTTCATCGACTGTGGAAATGAATTCTCAATACTTTTGTGGATGAAGAAAAGAGTAAAAGTTTCCACAGTATTTTGACCGCATCATTATAACTCTAGTAATGGCCTTAATTCAATTTGCTTCTGAAATTACTAGAACAAAAGTTTGCACAAAACAGGCCATTATAGGACAGGTGCACTGGCGATTCTTGGGCCAAGGAGAGACATTAGGAAAGGAGCAATGTTTTAAAATAAGAGATTTGAAAGCAACATATTGGATAAAAAGGGAACAAATAGTTTGGAAAATTATTGATGAGATGAGATGGAAGAAAGGTTGTTTTAGATAAGAATTGATTGCTCTGCCCAAGATTTCAATAATAAGCAAGCATACCAACTGATGAAGTCAAAACAGGTTGTTGTAGGTTTTTCAGGCTATATGGCCATGTTCTAGAAGCATTCTTTCCTGACATTTCACCTGCATCTCTGGCAAGCATCTTCAGAGGTTGTGAGACCTCACAACCTCTGAAGATGCTTGCCATAGACGCAGGTGAAATGTCAGGAAAGAATGCTTCTAGAATATGGCTATATAGCCCAAAAAACCTACAACAACCCAGTGATGCCGGCCATGAAAGCCTTCAAGAATTCAAAACAGTTAAAATAATAATGCTTTCAGAACGCTGAGTTATCCAAAACCTTGCCTGTTACCAAATATTGGTTCCCCTGAAGCACTGAGTGCAGAGTAGTCCATGCCATAAAAGTTGAGTCCCAGAAGAATTTTATTTCTCCATTTCGATTCTGGATCCAGCATCTGAACACAGGCTCGCATCCAAGGTAATGGAGAATTAGGGCCAGGCCTGCAGAAAGAACAAAGAAACAGTTGAATGCTACATTTTTAAACCTCTTCTCATTTTGTTTGGCAGGTATCTAAAATCCCTGTCCAACATAGTACTTAGGCTAAGCAACTAAAAAAGTAACCCTGCCTTTACTTTTCTCCTTTTTTGCTTGGAAGTGGTTCTTACAAGACCTTAATACACACAGCATAATATTTTCTTCACACTTTATCAAACTCTATACGAAACGTTTGTATCTTGCAATCTCAACTGCCAGTCCAAAATCTCCACACAAGCTAAGGGAAATCATCCAGCATCTCGCCCAAGCAAAGTTACAAACGGAATTCCATATTATACAGGAGGCGCTTCCTTTTTCCTTAGGGCTCTTCAAATTTCAGATGTCTCCAGCCAACAATGGGCATATTGAAAACAGACAGGGAAATGTTACAATAAAAGCAAACTGTCGAAGTTGCAGGAAGACGCTTTGAAAAAAGGTTTTATTGTTTGAAATGCCTGACAGATGTATGCTTGAAAAATCCAACACAAAATGATGTCGTTTTATAATTTTTCAAAAAAACAAGATTGAAAAATGCTGTAATTTTATCTATTTATATATAAATACCAGTTGATAATCTGATAATTGTAATTTTCTTGATTTTTTAAAAAAATTGAATATGCTGACTTCTCCAGAGCATTTTAACAGATATTAAAAGTCATATTCTCCCTTTGTAGCCTAGATGCCCTATAAAATCTAGATACAATGTATTAAGGTGAAACAAGCTGACAGAGGCGAAACAAAATATAATCTAGTAATGAACCAGCAACAATAAAAATAGCAAAGAAGAGCTATAATTAACTAAAGAAATGTAATGAGTTGTCATGCTTTGTCTTTCCAGGATGTGTATTAGAAATGTCTCATCCTTCTAGATAACTCTACAGTTTATTTTGGGGATTATGGCCTAGAATCCTAATTAAAGTAGACCCATTTAACCAGTTGTTGACACAGTCAACACATAGGTAAACCTGGTTGGTCTAGTACAGTGGTTCTTAGGTTCTTAACCTGTGGGCCGTGAACCACCAGTGGGCTGCGAGGACGAAAATCTGGTCTGCGAGCCTCTTTCCTCTTTCTTTCTTTTCTTTTATTTATTTTATTTTTCTTCCTTTTACACTGCCTTTCACTCCTTCCCTGTTGCTGACCATGGCATATGTTCTGTCTCAGAAACTAGAGCTTGATGTGGTCTATCCAATTCAATTTTCTGAATCAGAACCTTAAAAAACCAAACCAAATTTAAAGTTGACCAAAAACTGATTTGTAATATATGCAAGCCAAAAGGAACAGCAGCCATTTATATTTCTTTTGAACTCTTGCACTGCTAAGTCTCAAACCAAGACAGCAAAACAGTTATTTATGTATTTAGTCCTACACTATATAATACACAATATTAGGTGCTTTAAATATCTATAAAGCACCTAATATTTATGTATACAGTGGACCCCTGAATTCCGCTGGAATTTGGTTCCTGGATACACACACAGACACACAACCCATGGATACCGAAATATATGGATGTTCGAGACCCATGGTATAGAGTGGTGCAGTAAAATTGTGTCTCTTATATAAAATGGCCAAATGAAGGCTTGCTTTTTGGACTTTTTTTCTGAAGGGGACTCAGGGCGGATCACAGTACACATACACGGCAAACATTCAATGCTGCTTTGTATAGACAATACACAGACAGATAGAACAGGAGGTGCCATGGAAGGTTGGGCTCGAGTCCAGGTGGTGCTGTTGCTCCATTCTCTATGACGAAGAGCTGTCAGGACTTCCTCCTTCCTTTTGGTCGCCCAGCATTCTCTGATCTTCCTTCTTTATGGTGTCATAAAACACCTCCCCTGCTGTTTTAGTGGTACCTAATTTCTATAACGACAGCTAAAGCTATTTTCGAATTGCTTAGGTAAACAATGAGCTAGGGCTGATAGTTGGCTGCTCACGCCAACCCAAGGGCTTCGAACTTGCAACCTTTTGGTTGATAGATCTTATAATTGCTGATGATTTACCAGCTGTGCTAAACCTCCAGTCTGGATAGAATTTTCATCCTATCATTCATAATCATATAAGATGCTTTTTGGGTGCCCCAATTTGCCACAGCATTCACCTTTTTATGGGAAAAGTATGGAAGTGAATAAATTGCCTTTCCTTAAAGCCTCCATAAGTGGAACCCTGTCTTTTAACTACATTGCAGGAAACCATTAACACAGTTAAACATCATTTTAAAAAGACTGTTCTAAAAAACTGAACTTTCAAGCATTCATAATTTTCTTTGAATTCTCCAACTCCTCTTTTTTTACTTTTTTTTTTTTTTTTGGTTGTCTATGCAATTTTTAGAGGGACCTGCCAAAGTTACCCATCCTAGAGAATAATAATCAGGATTGATGTGAGCTCTTAGTATGTTTGTTGACATTACAGTCACAGTTCTGTGTGTCCATTTTAGTGTGCAATTATTTTCTGTTTTTATTGTCTTACCGTTGTGGTGCTGAATAATCATATGTCATGAGGCTGAAACTGTCCACGACTGGGGCTAGGAGATCAAATTCTTTCTTTGTGAATGGCCCCAACTGGTTAGTTCTTAAAAAATAAAAACAGAAATGATTCTATTTCATATATATTTATATAATTCAATCATCATGTATTACACTTTATAAGGAAAAGTCATAGTACAAAGATATTGCAATATGGATTTTGAACGCAGAACAAACAGGGAAGGGGGCTTAGTCAATGAAACATTACATGGATGTGTAATTCACAGAAGCTTGTCTTTGTTACAGGGAGATAATGAGAATTAGAGTTTCTGCTTTGAGAAAGGAACCCAGAAAAGGCACACATTTTTCAAGTACTTTACCCCTGTAACACACTTTCTTCAATCCTCAAGCTACAATATCCACCATGTGAAGTAAAAAAAAAATAACACAAGGGAAAAAGGATCAAGAGTTTTGCCAGGACTAATCTATTACAGAACAGACTGGAGACAGAAAACAGCAGAATTCCATTAGTGATCACACAGTACTCCCAACTGAGACCAATCATACATATCATCAATGAAGTATAACCTATAATGAACAATAATGATACTCCTCTCAAAGGCTCTGTTTCACAGGCCTTTATTTCCCTACAAATAACCTCCCCAATTTCAGTTCCTCACCCACAGGAAGACACACAACATGGATGGAGAGATGGGTGCAAGACCTTGCCACAAACCCAGATCCACCTCTGGCCACACATCTACTCAGGAAATCTCATTCTAAGACCTAATCATGTCAACAACAGTCTCCGAGGAACTTTCATTTGTTCATCATCTAGTCTAATGTAATATATGCTGTCCCCTGTTACCAATGCCCTTCAGCACTCTACATTGGGCAAACAGGCCTATTTCTTTGCCAGAGGATAAATGAACATGTAATTGACACCAGGAATTGGAATGTACAAAAACCTGTTGCAGAACACTGGCCATTTCATCTCTGATTTTTGAATACCTGAACACCTGTCCTTGATCCAAAGAAAAGCCTAAAAAAGAATGCTAGAAAGAGAAACAACAGAAATGGAATATATCCACAAATTTCAGTCCATCAGCAGACGGTTAAAGAGAGATAAATGTTTTTTAACACTACACATATTTTCCCCTCACAATTCATATAGTTATGTACTCATCTTGGCTCTGGGCAACATTTTCCCTCCTCTCTTTTACCCAACACCAACAACCATTGTAAAAACTGAAGTCACTTTATCACCATACCCACAAGATTTGTATGCCCATTGCTATTCACACATACAGCCTGCTAAGTGCCCTTGGCACTTCACTCCATAAACATGAAGGAATAGGCTCAGTCTATGAAAGCTTATGTGACCAAATTCATTCTCTCGGTCTCTAAGGTGCTACACAATGTCATGGCCAGCAGTTTGTCTGGCCTGGCTTGGCTACAGCTGTGGGCTTGGAAGGGGTTGATCTGACCTCCTCCCAAGTAAAGTTTCACATACTTTGGGGATTATCTGTGAAGGCTTACTGAAATCAGCAGCAGCTGAGACTCTCTGGATAAAGTGGGTCTGGAAAATATAGTTCTTCGGCAGCAGATAATGTCATACTTTGGTACTCTTGTTCTGGACCTTGGCCCTGTAACCCATGGATCGGAATTCTGGACCCTGACCTTTTTTTCTGCAATCATCTGTTATTCCTGCTATTTTGATCCCTTTTGTATCCTGAAACCTTGAATCTGAACTCTAGACTGACTTCCTGTCTTGATTTATGGACTTGAAATTCAGTTTGTACCTTTGGGCGTTTGATGAACTCTGACAAGTGAACTTTTGGTATCTAACTTTTGGATTGCAACCTTGACTACTGTTTGTTCTTACTCCTGATCTGGCTTTGTAGTCCTTTCTGCACTAATTGGATTTTTGACTTTAGTTTGTGTTACTCCAGCTGTGTGCTGTAATTCTCCTTTGCCAGCCAGACCTTTGAAAGACTGAAAGCTTTAAGTTTTCCATTCAAGTAAATATGGCCATGGCTCATCCTATGTTTGTTTGCTAAACTTCATCCTTTTTACCAGGAGACCCCCTGGAATACAACACACACTCTCTTTGTATTCCTCTATTCTTTTAAGTCTACACCAGTGGTCCCCAATCTTTTTTTGACCCGGGCCCATTTTGACCAGAGGACTGCTTTCCAACACTAGTACCAAAAGGGTTACGAACCAGTTTTTGGTTAACGTTAGATTCAGTTTAGTTATTTGGGGTGCTGATTCAGAAAACTGAATTGGATAAACCACATCAGCTCTAGTTTCTGATACAGAACATATGCCAACGAGTAGTCACCATCTGCTCACCCACAGAAAACCATATTTAATAATCTAGAGCCATGGACCTTATTTCAGGTCTTGCAGCCCACCAGTAGGCCATGGTCCACAGGTTGGGAAGCTCTGGTCTAGACCTAAAATGGGGATTCTTGTTCTATCTCCATTCATATCACTCTAACTCACTTGGCCAGGCAATGTCAGAATATATCAGGAAAAAATATATATGAGAAAAAATGAGATTTTTTACACCAAAGTATGTGTTTATGGAAGACTGGGAATTTTAATCCTGGTCTCAAAAGTCACGAGTCTAATGCTCAAATTACTATGCTGACTCCTATCCATAGTTTACAAAGCACACAAAAATTACTATTCACTAAATATGTTTAGTCGAGACTGTTTCCATTATTTCTGAACTGAATTTTCACTTTGACTTTAAATTACAATGAACCTGACCCTATCCAAAGACTGGGAGAAACAACACTTCAAAGTATACCATTCTTTTCCTAGTAGAATAACCTCTGGCCAACCAAATACTCCCATTCAGTTTTTTCCCCATCCAATTGAAAAGCTTTGTGCTCTTGCCTGTGCCACTCACAAATAATTTTCTACAGACAAACCTGCATGTTTCTTGCATTTGACAGATTAAATCAATGCTTGGAACAAAGCATTCTAATTTTACATTCGGCAAGGCAACAAGATCATGTTATTAATGTATTTACATTGACAATTCTTGTTTAAGTATTGTAGGCATTGTTCACTTTCCAGGACAAAGAACCTGGCTCATTGATTTTACATGTGCAACCATAGCTCAACAATGACATAAAGAACTTCTGTTTGTAAAACTGCAGCTGCTATAAACGACAGAGTAAACGAAACTGCGGTCCAAACTGAAGATGCAACATTTGCGTTTTAGGCACTGAATTTCAGGGCTAGATCTGTACTCAGCCAAAATGAAATGTATGGGCTCATTTTCAATAAACATATATCAGTTTGTCTATTATGCTAGAATCCAAACCAGACTTTCTAGGAAAGAAAGTCTTATTTAGTTTTTTCAGATTCCTGCCAAATAACTGCTATCTTTGAATCAAAATACCCAGGATGACATTCATACCATTAGCAATTATATGAATAAGGGGAGGAAGAAAGGGGAAGTAGCGGTTGGGGGAGGCAATCTTGGGCCTACTATCTGCAGTGCATGTAAACCCTTTGAAAGTTGGTACAAATGGACACATTCCTTCCAACACAGACAGAAGGCATGGGAAACTTAATCCAGAATGGGACTTCAGCAAGAATGAAGTAAATTAAAGCTCCCACTCCTCTCTAGAATCTCAAATCTGGGTCTGTCCATGAACTTTCCAAAAAGAGCCACACAACTCTCATTACACACTGATAATCATGTTTAGAACATCACATTCAGTTTGTTTTCTAGAATGCCTTTTGGATTGACCCCCACCCCACTCCCAAAATAAACCTGAGTAGTGTGCAGGTGCAAGATGTCCTTCAGTAGTTGGTAGGTCGAAAGGTTTCTGACACAATATTTGATGTAAAGCCCCATAGTCCCGTTAACAGCTTTTACTATAAGCACTCATAAACCATTACTCTCTTCTTGGCACTTCATAGCTATATACAGGTCCCTCAGTATATGCTGGGATTTGATTCCATGACCACCCCCACCACCCCAAAATCTATGGATGCTCAAGTCCCATTATATACAACGCTGAAGCAAAATGGTATCAAACTCAAGCAAGTGCCAGAAAGAGCCTGATGATCTGTGAAATGGAGGAAGACTAAACCCAGGTATGCCTACATATCAGTATAATACTCTGAACACAACAAAATCAAGGTTTGCTTTTGGGATTTTTTTTTTCTAAATGTTTCTGGTTGGTTGAACCTGTGGATGATGAACTTGACTGTATGTAATCACGCTAGGAAATAGGGGAAGATGCATGTAGGAGAGCCATTACATACAGCCCAATTTTAATAATCTGTGTATTTAAGTCAGCACCTTATTCTAAAGGACTCCTACACAATATTCTCTGTGTGGGCCATGCTTTACCCTTAGTTTGTGCAGGAAGCATTAACAACAATGGAAGAATCATAAACCACCCACCCATCCCATTCTAAGAACATTTACATACAAAGAACCTTTCTTTATTACAAAGGAATCTGTCTAAATATGTCAGAATAATCGGCTTATTTTGAAAGAGAGAACAGCACTCAATTTATCCAACTATATTCATTCTATATCCACAGTATGTTCAAAAGGCAATGCAAAGAAAATGTCAAAGTCCAAACAAGCAAGATGACAATTTTCCAAGCAAATATGGAGACAAATGGAAATAGATATCACATTAATTCCATTAAATTGATAGAAAATGAAACTCTTAGAAATCACATGAATCTATTTCCATTTTGTTTTGCCTTGTTAAGAATTCTACATTGTGCTCTCAAGTCTAAGTGCTATTAAAAAGAAACTTCTACTGAATGGCATTCTGCTGCATGATTCTGATTTACAGCCACAGGGAGGTCTATTTTAGACATGAAACATTACTTAAAAAGTCAGGAAAATATTCAAAACTGTAGTCCTAAGCTGAATGTCTGAAAAATAAGCACCACTGTTCATAATGGGATTCAACTTGTGAGTAAATATACACTGGATTGCATGGTATAGCTACTATTTTTCTTGCATAATGTGACAGCAGCAGTAGAAGGTTCACAATTACTAGAAAAAGCAATTCAATTAAAAATGTCAAGATTACAATACCAATAAACATCTTTGCTAATATTGGTTCTTGTTTTTTAACTTACTGGGAAAGGATATATAGCATGAGCAAGAAATCTAGTAACCTCCAGACATTTCAACCAACAGTTCCCAAAACCCAGAAAGACCAATTTAGGATGATGGAGGTGGCAAAGGAAAACATTTGCAGTGCAACAAGTGCATACAAGCATTTATTTTTCAAAACCTATTGATGTTTATTTATTAAATGTTTCTGTGTGAAAGTCAATAACACTATAAAACTCAAAATTAGTTCATTCAAGTTAAAGCTTGCATGTTTCTCAAATGTTTAGCACATCCTCCCATTGATCAAACAAACTTTTGATATATGTTTATAATTGGTTGTTGTAGGATTTTTGGGCTGTATGGCCATGTTCTAGAAGCATTATCTCCTGACATTTTGCCTGCATCTATGGCAGGCATTCTCAGAGGTTGTGAGGTATGTTGGAAACTAGGAAAATTAGGTTTATATAACTGTGGAAAGTCTAGGGTGGGAGAAAGAACTCTTGTTTGTTGGAGCTAGGTGTGAATGTTTCAATTGGCCACCTTGATTAGCATTTGACTGCCTGACAGTTTTTAGGTGTGGCTTCTTCCTGCCTGGGGGAATCCTTTGTTGAGAGATGATTAGCTGTTCCTGATTGTTTCTTGTCTGGGGTTCCCATGCGCTTGAGTTTTGTTCTTTATTTATTGTTATAATTTTAGAGTTTTTTTAATACTGGTAGCCAGATTTTGTTCATTTTCATTGTTTCTTCCTTTCTGTTGAAATTGTCCACATGCTTGTGGATTTCAGTGGCTTCTCTGTGTAGCCTGACATGGTAGTTGTTAGAGTGGTCCAGCATTTCTATGTTCTCAAATAATATGCTATGTCCAGGTTGGTTCATCAGGTGCTCTGCTATGGCTGGCTTCTCTGGTTAAAGTAGTCTGCAGTGCCTTTCATGTTTGTAATTTTTCATCCTCCAAACTCAAGGACTTTCTTTTCCCTCTTACCCTGCATGGTTGTGGGAAATGGCATTAATAAGCTCACTGTAACATGAGATAATTTAATGGCTTTCAAAACCATTTTCTATGTTTTGCTCATATATATAGGTGTGGTTCCTTCCACATCTTTTGCGATAAGGCTGAAATACCATTGTACTTTGTCCCATGGGAGTGAAAAGCAACTGGAGGAAGAACAATAATCTAGTCCACATTCTACTAACTTTGTTTGCAAAAATGAAATGGGGATCAAAATCTCAAAGTGACACATACCCAGAGCACTCTTGGAACTCCTTCAGAGACAGAAGGATGTGAATTAGGTTGATACGTCTGTTTTTGAGAAGCTAAATACTTCCTCTTAGAAAACACATGGTTTTCTAAGTGCTCCCAAACAGAATCTAAATAATCTTTGTCTTGTGGGGTTCCTCAGGGTTCAATATTGTCTCCCATGTTGTTTAACATCTACATGAAGCTGCTGGGTGAGATCATCCGGAGTTTCGGAGTGCGATGTCATCTGTACGCGGATGATGTCCAACTCTGTCACTCCTTTCCGCCTGCTACTAAGGAGGCTGTCGAGGTCCTGAACCGGTGCTTGGCCGCTGTGACGGTCTGGATGGGGGCGAACAAATTGAAATTGAATCCAGACAAGAGAGAGGTACTCCTGGTCAGTCGTAAGGCCGAACAGGGTATAGGGTTACAGCCTGTGTTGGATGGGGTCGCACTCCCCCTGAAGACGCAGGTTCACAGTTTGGGTGTGATCGTGGACTCATCGCTGAGCCTGGAACCCCAGGTTTCGGCGGTGACCAGGGGAGCATTCGCACAGTTAAAACTCATGCGCCAACTGCGCCCGTACCTTGGGAAGTCTGACTTGGCCACGGTAGTCCACGCTCTGGTTACATCCCGTTTAGACTACTGCAACGCTCTCTACGTGGGGTTGCCTTTGAAGATGGCCCGGAAGCTCCAATTAGTCCAACGCTCGGCAGCCATGATACTAACAGGAGCGGAGCGCAGGGAGCATACAACTCCTCTGCTGCACCAGCTCCACTGGCTGCCGATCTGCTACCGGGCTCAATTCAAAGTGCTGGCGTTGGCCTTTAAAGCCCTAAACGGTTCTGGCCCAACTTACCTATCCGAACGTATCTCGGCCTATCAGCCCACCAGGACCCTAAGATCTTCTGGGGAGGCCCTGCTCTCTATCCTGCCTGCTTCACAGGTGCGGCTGGCCGGGACGAGAGACAGGGCCTTTTCTGTGGTGGCAAAAACTGAGCTCTTTGTAATTTGGCCAAAAAAAGGTGCACATTACTATTGCTGCCTGCTTAGAATTTCTTCATTATAAACAATTGTGATAAAACATCAAAGCTTCTAGTGATGAAAAATATAACCTTGGGGTGAATCTATGCTGTAGAATGAATCCACTTAAATTGCCTTGGTTCAGTCCTATGGAATCCTGGGAGACTGTATTTCAACAAGGTTTTGAGTCTTTTATGCCAAAGAATGCTCATGCCTCACCAAAATACAAATACCAGGATTGTATAGCATTGAGCCCTGGTCATTTAATTAGAGATGACATCCCTCAAAGAGGAGCTCCAGGTACAGGTTCTGAAGCAGCTTCTCCTTTTGCTCTGGCTCAGCACTAAGGTTCCTGTATGACACAAATATAATGTTCACCCCAATTTTGGTGGGTTCATTTAGCTAAACAAGTCGAGCATTAGACTTGAGTAAATACAGTAATGACCACAACTACGCAACTTCTTTTTAAAAAGTCTTCCAGCTGGATTCTGGCCCTAGTATCAACATCAAAATGTCCAAGTAGTGCTCTCCTCCTCACTCCACTCCACCTGAGGATAAGAGACAATGTTTGCCCAATTCCAGAGTCAGACCATCTTGCTCAATACTGTTGAACTCTGATTTGCAATAGCTCCTCAGGGTTTCAGACAGAATTCTTTCCAAGCTTTAACTATAGATTCTTTGAATTACAACTGGAGCTGCAGGAAAATTCCTTACTTATGAAAAAGGAATCTTATAAGATTTAAACAATGTTGCTTCATGTTTTGTTGTAGATATGGCCAAGAATGATTTTCTTTCAAGTATAGAGTCTTGGCGATGGGTCCATAGGTAACTGTAGAGATTTATTCTGGATCCACATGTTCTTTCGCAGTGAGGATATCAATTTCCAGATGGAAGGCGGTTCCAACAGGGGTTGGCTTAATGTGCATTCCTCTTTACACGTTTCTTCTTTTCGCCCTCCATTCGTGTCTCTTTGAATTTCACAGCATTGTTGGTAACAGCTGACCTCATGTCAGAACGCTCTAGGACCAGGTCTTCCCAGTTTTTGGTATCCCAGTGTTTAAGGTTAGCATTAAGCCATTTTTAAATCTCTTCTGCTGTCCACCAATCATTCTTGAGTTGATAGTATAGTGACTGCTTAGGGAGATGGTGATTGTGTATTTGGACCACATGGCCAATCCAGCAAAGCTGATGGTGGAGGATCATCACTTCAATGCTGATATAACTTGTATATTCCATTTAGTATTTTTAAATGCTATTTTTTCAACAACAGAAGTGGGTTTTTTGGTATTCTTGGCTTTGTTTTCTAATTTTCTTTGGCTCTTCCAGAACACTGACATTTGGCCGCCTGTCTTCCCAAGAGATTTGCAGGATTTTTTTTTTGAGACAATGCTGATGGAATCATTCCAGAAGTTGAGAGTGACGATTGTAGACAGTCCATGTTTCGTAGGTAAGTAACACAGTTGGGAGGAGTTATAAACAAGTATCTTGGTATCCCTATGAATGTCCTGATCTTCAAACACTCTCTACTTCATTAGCCATACAGTTGGTGTCCCTGTAACATATTTGAAAGGCTTTCCTTTTCCTATTGATTAACTGTTGGATCTCATTATCATTTTCATCAAACCAGTATTGATGTTTCTCAGTTTCATTCCAATGGTTTCTTCACAGGCTATGATGACACAGTTTATTCCTCAACGTTTTCAGGGTGTTCAATGGGTAGATGATCTTTGGATGTTGTTTGGAAAAGGGCTCATTTAGAGGGCTCTTGAGGGGTTTGGGTATTTATTTTTCTATCTTACTTCCTTGGATCTTGATGGCCATCATGGATCTAATTAACCTGTGGTCTGTCAAGCAATCATCAGTGCCCGCCATTGCTCTTGTGAAAAGCACATCACGGTGATCTCTGGCACATATTATTGCATAGCCTAAGAAGTGCCAATGCTTTGACTGGAGGTGCTTCCATTATGTCTTAAACTTATTTTTCTGGCAGAAGAGTGTGTTGGTGATGATCCTCCTTAAGGATCTCCAATAGGATGGTGTCCAAGTAGCAGTAATACTTTTCCTTGATGTCTTCATCAGCATCCAGTGTTGATGCATAGGCATTTGCGATAGATGTCTGCTGGGTTTTGGCAAGATTAATTTGGAGTGTTGAGAGTCTTTTGTAAATGTTGATGGGTGCTGCATTTAGATACTTCACCAGATGATTTCTGATAGTAAAGACAACTCTGTGTATTCTTTGTTCTTGTTCAGGCAGTCCCTTCCAGAAGAAGATGTATTCTCCTTTTCCTTCCTTCAGCTGTCTCTCTCCTGCTCTCCGAGACTCTTGGAGTGCTGCTATATGGAAGTGAAAACACCTCAGCTCCCTTGCAGTAATAGCAGTCCTGCATGCAGTGTTCATTGTCTGTATTATCCAACAGTGTCCATATGTCCCACATTCCAAAGTTCATTTTTCTTTTTTGACCACAAGGTGATGACCCGTCTGGATGCGGCAGTCCAGTCAGGGAAGAACAAGGCAGGCTATGTTTAGGGCATCGTTTCTAGCCTCCTCGTCATATGGGGTGAGCAAAATGGATCCTAAATAGGGCTGCTCACTCACTCGTGCCAAACTGCTCAACTGCCTTGGACCTTAAGGTAGAATGACTGAATCCATAGCCACTGTCCATGTGCCAATCTGAGGGCTTCTGGATTTCAGAGTACTGCCCCTATCACCACTCACTGATCACCATGGGCCTTTTTGTTTTCTTTTTTTTCTTGAAAGGCACCTTTGTGTGGATTTCTTTTGTGTATAGAGATCAGTGCACACCTGATCAGCACACAGCCTTCACAGAAAGAGGTTCACATAGAGTGGCATGGTTAACCCAACGACCTGTGGCTTCTCATCTGTTACAGCCTTCTTCTGCCTCCACAGCAATTGTAACATACACTGTGTTCTCATCCACCTACTCCACCATTAAAGACTTCAGATTGTGCTTGGTCTGGTTCCTCCCCTGTGACCTTGCCACTCTGCAGATTCATTGGAATACACAAGCCCCTCACCATGACAAGGTGAAAATCCATCGAGGGGGAGACATGGAAATGCTGACATATTGGATGGGAAGAAATTATGTTATTACTATAAGCCAGTAACATGTACTATTCTGCTTTTAAAAGGGACAAAAAGTAACCTTCAAAATAGCAAAAAGTAACCATGGTAAAATGGGAACATAACTATAATATTTATAAATATTGTTGAACTGTAACTAATTGTTTTTAAAGTAATTTCCCAAGCTCTGAAGTTAAGAATCAAAAGCCTGAAGGACAGGAAAGTTTCCACAATTCACAAACATTTTACAATGAAGTGTTTTAATATTTAGAGTTTGTACAGAAGAGCCCAAAAGTGTTTTTTTTAAAACAGTCTAAAACTATAGATTAGTTAAATGAGAAATGCTAGCAATATCTGAACTTTCGTCAAGCTGAAGCAGTGCACATTCTCCTATAAACTAAAACCACTCTCCTGCTTAATGGATTACTTAAATGAAATTTTGTCATGTCCTCTTGTTGAGCTAAGCATGTATGTGCAATGATGCTGAACTATAAATATATGTGAGTGACATTTTTTAGTTCGGTCAGCAAGTCCTATGCGTAAAGAACACAATGGGAACAAGGCACTTTACCTCTGACAGAGTTTAACATTCAACTGGCCACTTTATTTTGATGTATGTTAGAGGTACTTCACATTCTGAGAACCAATAATTTAGTTGTCATATTAAGGTCCAACCCTAATCCAGCAGAAGTTCAAACATAAATTAAAAGCAACCATCTCTTCTTGGCACTCACTTGTACCCATCAGTCTTCACAGCAGTTATATGGCATTTGTGGCACATTTAAATTGCCAGCACATTGTGAAGCTATAAAATGAGGGGCATCTGTTATGTTACAGGAACCTAAATGGCTTGGGGCAACACAATTTCTTCCCTCAATCACAGCAGCACCCATTAGCAACAAATATATTGTCATTATGGGGGCGGGGACAGATGGAGAAAAATACTGCTTCCTTTCATCATACATCGAATTTATATCACTTTCCATAGATTAAAGGAGAATAGTGTTTTAATGCAACTGAGATGCAGCATTTTTAGTCAAGGCAAAACATTTCAATAAGCAGCTTATGACCCAAAGAGCATATCTGTGCCTACTCTATTATTAATTCCATTAATTACTCTAAATACAAGTATAATTATTGCAGATTCTTTTTTCCTCAGGACAAAGAGAGAAACAATAATGCTCATTAGATAAATCACTCTAAGGAGGATGTTTTATAGTAGCTCTTCAATGTGATATATGGCTGCATTAAACCTACTGCCAGGTTGAACAGTGGTTGCAGCCTTTCTTTATAAAGAAAGCTAAATACAGTCCTGAGACCGCTTATAGCATTTCCAATGCTGTTTTTGTGACCTGCAATTCCTATAGGCAACCTGGACCACACTTTGTCACACAAAAATAATATTTTTCTTGCTTTTGAAACCTCCAGAGGTGACAGTTCGCCTTTTAAATAACTTGTATATTCCATTTAGTATTTTTAAATGCTAATTTTTCAACAACAGAAGTGGACTTTTTGGTATTCTTGGCTTTGTTTTCTAATTTTTGGCAAAAACCTGGCCTCCAGAAGTGGAACAGTAGTCCCTCTTTGCTTAAAATAATAATAGTGTAGAACCAAACTCATGAGAACGCGAGGACCGGATGCCTCTCCTGGTTTCCAAACATCCATTGGCTGGAAGCTAGAATCTAAGTGATGAACCATGAAGTTAAGTGTATTGTAGCACTGTGACACAGACACCACAATGCACAAGAGCAGTGTTGCCCCAAACTATTGTCTTTCATCTGCTCCCCGATTCCCTGATTATAGTCCAAAGCAGCTGAGGCTTCTGGGTATGGAAGATTTTGGGAATCTCTGCACTTGAACCTCTCCGTTCATTATTCAGCTCCCTGTTCTACCTTATCACAATAAAGCCACAGACGGAAAAGCCACAATAGTTGAGCTCTATTGATTTCTTCAAGTATCAAATAGAATTCCAATCACAAGCAGGACAGCACTACCATACTCATTGGCACTGTATCATGTCCTTGCTAACGGGTCTCAAAATCCTCACAATACTCCAAGTAAAAACAGGAACACAGATGCCTAATTTGAAGTGTACTAATGACTTTGGCTTGAGAGCGTGCATCTAAAGTACTTGTACTCCCTGCACCTATACAAACTTGCTGATATATATGCACACATGTATCATTCAACTTCTACACAGAGACTGGTGACTGGCTTAATCGGATAGCAGGTTGAACTTCTTAAAATCTTCCCAAAAAAAAACCTTATGCACCCCATCTAAATTTCTTTTTTTAGTGTTGTTCTACTATAATTTACTAAAATGTGATGTGATGCCTTTAAACCACTGTTATTATGCTCACTGAACTTTTTTAAAAGTATGTTTTGAAATCTATTTTATTTGTAACATTATTTTTGCAAATTGCCACAGGATGACTTTGCCTCCAGAGTTAGCATGCACACACTTTAAAAAAAAACAAATACCTAAATTCAGTATATTTTTCTCAGTCAGCAGCCAGAGCAGTTGGGATCATTAATTTGGAAGTCATATCTCAGATCTTCAAAGTCTCTCTCTTTTTAGTAAATATCCAGAACTTTTGTACGATAATTTACAATCTTAAGCATCTCCTGAAGCCCCCCACCCTCAGCAACCATACAGTAGCGATTAAAATGACTTTATCCCAAGAATGTGTCTTTGATTGACTTTAGAACATGATGTTTATACAACTGACCTTCTGTACTTATGGATGCAATTGTCTGTGGCTTGATTTTTTAAAAAAGGGAAGCTAAAACCAAACATTATATGTAAATTGCACCATTTTACTATGCCACTATATACAATGGTCTTGAGCATCCATAGATCTTTGTACTCATTGGGGTCCTGGAAGCAAAACCCAGTGGATACCACTATATATAAGCTACAGTCTCACAGGCAGTATCTCTTTGAAAATCAGTTCATAGGGAAGATGAGTGGGAAATTGCTATTCTCTTGTGTTCTTATTTATGCTTCCTCAAGGCATCTGGCTTCTTCCTCTCACAGTAAAAGTTCTAACATTGGGGAACAGGGAGCCTGCAAAGGAATCTGATACACACTGCGCACACTGCTTGGATGAAAAAACAGAATCAGCAAGGAAAAGTTCATCTATTCTTTCTCCTGAACACCCCCCACATTTTTGCATATACTTCCTAAAAGACTGCTGAGCACATTCAAGCCTGCTGTCAAGCTTGCCAAATTAGTGCTTCACTGAGCAACCTTGAATTCTCCTTGAATCAAGACAAGAGCAAACCCCTTTTGTAGGTGGCATGGAACAACAAGCAAATAGGAAGTTGAAATAAAAAGAGCATGCCAGGCAAGGTGTACTCCTTCCTTTTCCAAAAGGAGCCAAAACTGAATTGCCTTTAACAAAGAATCCTCTACACTGGATTTGCTGATTTACAAATAGTTGCTTCTCCTATGATGTCACTCCTGTTGTGTATGGTTTCATATGGTGCTAGAGATGCCCTGCTCTGTTCTCTAATGTCAATGTTAAGGGCAAATTACCTGTTATATTTGCTGTACAGTTCTGAACATGAATGTGGTTGCTACTACTTCTATAAATTGTCAGCACATAGGCAAACAACCCAGGTTAGAAAAAGAAAACAAGTGAAAGAAATAAACTGAACCTTCCTGAACACAACAACTTTACACGCTTAGAAAAAGAATGTAACATTTAGTGGGGAAGAAGAGCTTAAAGCAGTGCTTCTCAACCTGTCAGTCCCCAGATGTTTTGGTCTTCAACTCCCAGAAATCCTAACAGCTGGTAAACTGGCTGAGATTTCTGGGAGTTGTAGGCCAAAACACATGGAGACCCCCACAGGTTGAGAACCACTGGCTTAAGATCTTAGCAAACATTAACTCAGAACTGATAAACAGATTCAGCTGATGAAATGAAAAGCATACAGGGAAGACCCTTTGGATTCACAATTAGTCAGAAACAAGCTGAAGTCAGTTTTGACTTATGGCGACTCTAAAGTAAACTTGTCAGGGTGTACTTGAAGATTTTGTTCAGAGGGTTTTTTTTTTTTACTTGCCCTGCATTGAGGCTGAGACAGGATAACCTGCCCAAGATCACTTAGTGGTTTCCCACTTAGTCCAATACTCAAATCATTCCATTAGGCTAGCTCACAGAGAAGACCTTATGGATACAAATCTACTGAACGGAAGCAAAAAATAAACCGTCTCAACACAGAAAAGCACTTGGTCAAGAACCTCCACTGGAAAAATGTCGACTTTCATATCTAATTGAACTAAATACACGGTTGGATCAACATTTGTGCAAATAAAAGAGATTTCATATGCACATGCACATAAACTTCAGTCTTTTCATATGAAGATGGAGTAAATTCCTCCACAATCCCTGTAAAGATTGAGGATTTCAGGCAAAGAAAGGAAAGAGTGCATGTCAAGTAAATGACATATCTACCTGTTAAATATGTTTTCAAAATTCATTTAATTTCATTCTGACACATTTGTCAAAAATCCTGTAATCTACATGTTTGCGCTATTTTAAAATGTTGAGATCAAAGATTAATGTAGAGAGAAAGAGAGGTCCCTACTTAATAGGGGAATGCAATGTCCATTTTAGAGGCAAATCACCAATGAATTATCTGACTTTTGACATTCTCAGAACCAGCCTTACATAGGGAGATAGTTATCTGTGCATATGCAGTATAAAATAAAATACTTTATTACAACATAATAGCTAAAAAGCTTTATGCAAAGGATTAACCTTGGCCCTTAACTGTTGCCTTTGCCCATTGGAAGCACATCCAAAACATTAAAAAAAAACCCGATAAGCTTATTGGTAATTGAAAACTTTTCTCAATATCCTGCTATGATGACTTGAAATAAGAGTTTGTCGTTGCTACTCTATACTGAAAAACTAAAGCAAAATCCCATATTCTGCAAAGTAGCTTTCAGAAGAAAACGTATCAATTTCTGATATTACACAATACACTTTAAGCAGCAAGTATAAATCTAAATCACTTCATAATGAAGACAAATGAGAGAAGAATGTTTTCTCTCATTCCTCTAGAAAACCTTATGTTATTTCAGCTGATTTCATTACTTCCTCACATATGCAAAGAGGAGCCCCTAATTTTCTGTCAATACAGAACTATTCACAGATCTGAAGTGCCTGCTCGAATTCATATAAGCAATTCATTGTTTAATATGAATAAGCCTATAAGCCAGTTTGATGCTTAGCTCTTCAAGCTAAGATAGCTTTAGTTCATAATTCAAAGTCTCTATAGTTGCATACAAATGTGATTATTATGTGCAGGAATGGGTCTTTCTTGAGCCATAATAATTCCAAAAAGTATGACATTCAGGAAACGCAGATCAATGGTGTTGTTTGGGGTTTAGCGATACAACCATGACACGTGCATCCAGACTTAGAATAACAACTGGGAATCCTGCTAGTTAAAATGTGCACAAAAGAGGAAATGTGAAATGAACAAAATATATATTTAGTGAAACTTTCTCCTGACAACACTGACCAGTCAAATATCTCTGGGACGTAGAGCATATCAGACCCTTCTTCATGTTGCTGCTCCTAACCAACAGCAAAAAAAGCTGCAGAGGGATCTCTATGCCATGAATCTAGATTTCATTTTAACACAATGAAGATCCCATCCAAAATGAATGTGATTTGACTGTCATGAAATAATCATGCACTACAACAGTGGTTCTCAACCTGTGGGTTCCCAGGTGTTTTGGCCAACAACTCCAATTCCTCCCAAATAGCAGAATGAAGTGTTTTTGCTTTACCTCACCATGGTATCAGCTTTTTCAATGTTATTTACTCTGTCCCACCCCATCATTAAAGAAAGTTTGCCCTATTGTATTTTTCATCTTACATTTAATTATACAGTACTGAAACTCATTTGCCATTTGGTTGCCCATCCACTTTCCAGTCCTCTCTTGTTTTCATGTCATCAGCAGTACTAATTTATGACAAGGTCACTGATAAAATCCCATTCCTGTACACAAAATAAATACCTCTTCCAGTTCAGATAGCAGGGTGAACACCATTCTTGCCTTTCTCTCTTCCAAGATGTAATTTGATTTTTCTGTTCATGTTTAGCTTGTTATTAATCCATACAGTATTTGCACTCTTATCCTAAACTAGGAAGGTGATTAAAGAACCTTTACTCATAAAACTCTGTCAAAAGTTTTTTGAAGCCCACATACATAACATTTACAAGAGCATCATATGAAGAGCATCATATCCACATTCTTGATGACTTTCTCAAAAAAAAAAAAAACTCTAAGAAGGTTGGAAGCAATTTTCCCACAATTAGATGTATTCTTCTATGTACTTAAATCATTCTGTCTTTACTAAGGCTTTCCCCTTAAATACCTGAAAACATATGTTAAACTCAACGACCTGTAATTTCCTGGATGCCCTCTGGATTCTTTTTTTTTAAATGACTATTTTCCAACACACTTTATACACGAATCCCACCAATGATTGATCTAGATGAAACTTCGCACACAGACCCCACCCCTCATGACTAACAGAACATACTGGAGAGGTTAGGAAGACTGACCCACCCACATGGGAGGTAAAATTCACCCTGCATCCAGACAGCAATGTATTACATCTTGCACATCTAGTACGTCCTCAAGGTCACCTCAACTCTTGTCAGTTCCAAAGCCTCAGTTATATCCCAAGGTGAAAGTATCTAGATATGTTTGCCTTTTTCTCACTACTCATAAGTGCATTGCCAAAAAAGACACACACGTTACAACATTCAGGACTTTAACATTAGGGGGGGGGGGATCATTCTTTTAAGTATTATGGAACAGCCACCGTGTTTCTTAATGCTTGGTGCACATTATAGTTGAGCATTTTGTATTTTAATAACCTCTAAGAATCTTGTCGAGATTGATATGTTTGACTGGGCACACAGAAACAAATCCCACACTCATGAGGGTATACATATATTATTACATTGGCTTTATTTCAAATATTTGTCCCAAAAGATAAAGCACTGTCTATTTCTCAGGCTAGCTCCAAGGGTTTGAAATTATTTCCCAACCCACCCCCACCTGCACAAAAACATCTAGCTATTCAGAGCTGTGAAGATGAATCAAGCAACCAAAGACATACTGCAATGAGCCAATTCAGATTAACTACAGTACCTGATAATTCCCAGTGGCCTAAAGCAAACACTGAAGCAATAACTAGAATGGGAATCACAATGTGTAATATTGCAAACAACACACTTTGGGAGCTTTTAAAAGAAGCTGCTGCTTACGCCAGTTTTATTCTTGTGCTCCATGGGAACCATACAAAGATTTCTCTGGATAAAAATGTACTTTCTTTTGCAAACAGTGACAGCAGCTGATATTCACTAGAAGAGTCTGCAAAACACTGATATATGTAAGGTTTATGTAAAGCCATGGAATTGTGATTGCACCATCAGCCACAGTTTAATTAACTACCATATATACTTGTGTATAAGTTGACCTTATGTATAAGTGAAGAGAAGGGTTCACAGCCTAAATTATGGTTTTTTATATGACCCATGGATAAGTTGAGGGTTATTCGACAGAAAGAGGAAAGTGTCAGGAGCATCCACCACTGACCACTTTTGCTGCCATTTTCCCACCTGTTAAATGCAGAGTTACAACAGAGAAAATAGTGTGTATATGCACTTCCTTAAGGGTCTCTCAGAATGGACTAAGCTCTCGCCTCTTGCCACTCCACTCAGAAAGGGGAAATGGATCCTTTCTTAGTAAGAGTTAAGGTATAGCAATTACATTAACACATTGATAATCAATTTTTGACTAAAATTTGTAGGCTTATACATGAGTACACATAGCATATTCAGATATCCCTTTTCACTTACTACTTTTATATCTCATCCTTTCTCAAAGGAGCTTACGACATGATACATTGTTCTTGAGCTTTTATATTTACAATTAATTACCTTGTAAGGTAAGCTAGGTGGAGTGTTATTGATTCAAACAAGATCATCTAGCAAACTATATTTCAATGGGGATTTGAACTCATGCTGCTCCAGAATCCTTTACTACAGCAAATACTGTGATGTTGTCTTCACAGAATATTGTCAAGGTATGTTGTCAAGGTATGTTGAAAATGACAAGTGACACAATATAACACTTACTTCGTTACTGTGGCTGCCAATTTGCTACCGAGCACAATTCAAAGTGCAGGCTTTAGCCTATAAACCCTAAATGGTTCTGACCAGCTTACCTGTCTGAATGTATCTCCCCCTATGAACCAGACCGGACATTAAGATTTTCTGGGGAGGCCCTGGCCTCAAATCCACCCCCTCTGCAGGTGTAGCAGGTGGGAACAAGTGACAGGGCCTTCTAGTAGTGGCCCCTTGGCTGTGGAACTCCTTTCTCAGTGACATTAGATTTGCTCTCTCCATCCTGTCCTTTAGAAAGAAAGTTAAAACTTGTCTATGGAACCATTTGGAGAGTTTGGGGTTTTTTTTGTCGTGTCAGGAGTGACTTCTGGTGTGAGAGAATTGGCAGTCTGCAAGGACATTGCCCAGGGGACGCCCGGATGATTTGATGTTTTATCATCCTTGTGTGAGGCTTCTCTCATGTCCCTGCATGAGGAGCTGGAGCTGATAGAGGGAGCTCATCCGCGCTCTCCCCAGATTCGAACCTGCGACCTGTCGGTCTTCAGTCCTGCCAGCACAGGGGTTTAACCCACTGCGCCACCAGGGGCTCCTAATTTGGAGAGTAGTTACAGTGCAATATGCAGCTACGAAGTTAATTTGATTGGAATGGCTTTTAAACTATGAATTCAAGACTATGTGCTATGTTTTAACTGTTTATTTAAATGTATTTATATGTTACTGTTTTATGATTTTAATGCACATTGTATTTTGTATGTTTTTATGTCTTAATGTGCCATTGAATTATTGCCAATTTGGAAGCCACTCTGAGGCCTCTTTAGGATTGAGATAGAGCGGGGTAAAAACACAGTAAATAAATAAATAAATACGGTAACCCACAGGTAGTCAACTGCCTATACACAACCTCCCTACCACCCAAAGGGGATTTACTTCCAGTAAGTGTCTGGCATTGACAAAATCTGACCCAAGTTCTCATCTGCACTGTTGTTGCCATCTTATAACAAGACAATGAATCTCTATGGTTGAACAGTATAGCAGAACACGTTCCCATTTCATAGATTTTTCCTTTTTGCAGTTTGAAGCGTCTTCCATTTCAAAAGAAATTGGAATGCCAAAGGGAACACAAGGAATGTTTTTATGCCACCATTTTTATCAATACAGCTTTCAGCTACAAAGGACACAATAAACCACCTGTGGGTTGCATACACATCATTGATTGCATGCTTTCCATCCTGCCATAAAGTATAATTCACTGAGGTTCTTGAAAATCATTATGCTCTTGGCTGCAGAGCAACACAACATTTAAAACACTGATTCTCAAACTGCATGCCAGATTTTACTAAGCACTGGTCCCTGAAGAATTCAGCAAAAAATTCAGAACCCTGTCCAACAGACAGGAAGCACCATTATCTTAATATAGGAGAACACAAGGACTCACTGATGAAGATGAGCATGCATCTGGAATACATAGTGGGAATCCTGGAAGCACTGCTATTGACTGAAAAGTATAGCTCTTCGGTCTTGACAAAGGAGAGGACGGAATGGCAGAATGCTTGTCAGAAGAGACCTGAGATTAAAATGCTTCTCTCTTATGACACAGCTTTTCCCACTGCATAATAATGTTATCTTTCATGTTTCAAGCATCCTCCAGGAACGTCAGTTAGACTTTGCCTTGATGGCTATGTCTACCAGGAACAGATTAGAAATGTCTGTCAATACTCACTTTTTACTTCTACCATCCCAGGTTACTGGAATTTTTCCTTCTATTTTTCTTAAAGTGCCTTGAAATGATAATAATGGAAGTCTTATTGTTTTATCATGATAACTTTTATAAATATCCAATGTGGTTTATATTATATATCACTCCCTTGTAAAAATTCAACAGAATGTATATTTGACAATTCTGTGTTTTGTAAAAGATAACACCAACTATATGAGGTTAACTATATGTTATCTAATACCGATAACAACAACTGATACTAGTATAAATTTAACATGATACCAGGCTATTATATTAGAGATCACTGTAGCTCACACACAGAAGGTTGTCTGAGTACGTAGCAGAACTGCAGATTGCTTTAGAACAGTGGTTCTTAACCTGTAGGCTGCAGACCACCAGTAAACCACAAGGACGAAAATCTGGTCCACGAGCCTCCTCCTCTTTATTTTATTTTTTTCTGTTCCTTTCACACCACCTACTACTCCTTCCCTGTTGCTGACCATGGCATATGTTCTGTATTGGAATCTAGAGCTGATGTGGACTAGCCAATTCAATTTTCTGAATCAGCACCCCAAAAAACCAAACCAAATCCAAAATTGACCAAAAGCTGATTTGTAAGCCTTTTGGTATTAATGTTGGAGAGCGGTCCCTGGTCAAAGTGATTCCTGGTCAAAAAAAGGTTGGGAACCAATGCCATAGAGTCATGCTTGTGCCACAAGTTCTGTTTTGTCCAACCTTACGCTATAAAGCAGCACATCTTAAGTTACCTGATCTGGATTTTTTTCTCCACAGCATGCCAAGGATCAGTTCCATATTTGTGTCCTTTGTTTACAACTGTTTTATTTTCCAGGAAACTCACTAATGTCCAACAGACTTTGCTTTCTAAGCTGTCACTAAATCACAGACCATCATTTTGAGTAGCACTATTCTAAATCAGAACATCTACTTATGTTAAATGTCATCAATATGTTGAGATAGAAATCCACTGAAGGTAAAAGTTTTATCTTGGTCTCCATTCAGTCCCAAAACTCAGACCACATTTAATTAGCCACCATTCAGAATACAGAACAACAGAGAAGGAACAATTTCACATCTACTGTAACTATTCATGCAACCAAGCCTTTCCTTCTATATTGACTTAAACTCTTCAAGATTGAGGCAGTAGTTTTTCTGAACCAAAATGGAACTTCGCCAATCCAAGGCTTTCACATGCAAATCTAAGTAGTTCACCACTGTTTTACAGGAGAAATGCTAAACATGACAGGTGTAAAAACAGTTACAGAATATATGTATGTATGTATGTATGTATGTATGTATGTATGCTTTTTGTTCTTTACTTTTCAAATTGTAAACACACCCTGACTCTGTGAAGAAACGAGGAAAACCCAACCAAAGAAGTGATGAAGAAATTAAGTGGGGCACGTATCAAAACCCTGTGTCTATGCTTTCTTTGAGCCATGGTTGTCAAGACTTGCTGGACACCAGGGCTATGGACACTTCATTCAATAATGAGGGAACAGCATGGATAAAAAAGCAACCCCATCCCCTTAGATTTTGAGAGGCAGTGGGCATTTTCTCCCCTTCTTTGTTTGTTTATCTGACTTTCAAAAGCCAACACGAAACAGCACTGCTGCTGTTCATCTCATTAAAATGGAGAGAAACACACAATCTGATAAGGATTATTTGCTGAGGCTGCACAGCTTTAATGTGCTTCCTTCAAAGATGTGGGATACACAAAAGGTAAAGATAAAAGGCAACTGCTGAATTGTAAGTTTTAACAACACTTGTCCTGGACTTTAAAAAAAAATCACAGACATGGATAATTTTGTTGCCTGGATCCTTTTCTAGAGTGCACATATATAGCACTTCATTTCAGCTAGAGCTATGAAGACAAGATCAGGCAATGCAGATTATCCATGGTTTCTGGATGGTTTCATCCTGAAAGAACAATCATTGTAAAAGCACAGCAATTACCTTTACAATGAATTCGTTTCAAATAAATATTTTGTGACACTATAACGTTTGAGAGAGCTAGCATATAGTGGTTTAAGTATTAGACTAGGATTCTGAAAATTAGGGTTCAAATGCATGCCCAGTCATGGAAAACCACTGAGTAATCTTGAGAAGTTGCCTCATTGAAATGCATAGGCAAGCCTGCTTTGAATAAATCTTGGCAAGAAAATCCGATGATAGAGCCACTCTAGGGTCAGTATAAGTCAGACACTATCTGAAAACACCTAGGAATGACAACTTCTGAATCTCCGAATATTTTGTGACTCAGTATACTAAAATCTGGGGACACACAATGCTATAAAATAGCTCCTCTATGTAATCAGTGCCACCTTGTAACCATTACTGGAACCAAACACTGGAGTCTGTAGATTATCAGACAAATCCAGCAGACAGCAAGTACATAGTCCTGTCAGTCCTCCATTGAGATATGGAAAATGGAGGAGGGATAGAGCCAGAGGCGGCCCTAGGTAATTTTCAATGGTAAGCAAACAGTATTTTGGCGCCCCCCCCCCCCAACCAATCACTGATATATATTTTCTGTTCGTCATGGGAGTTCTGTGTGCCATATTTGGTTCAATTCCATCATTGGTGGAGTTCAGAATGCTCTTTGATTGTAGGCGAACTACAACTTGCATATGTCAAGGTCTATTTTTCCCCAAGAGTGCCTCAAGAGCACCCCTGGGCAAAATCAACTATACTGCAAATGCTTACTTTGCGTAATGGGTTGAGCCACCCCTGGATAGAGCTCTTTTGAAACCATGCAGATGTGTCAGCATTGTCCCACTGTTATAACATATACATAATTCAGAATGTGCCCTACACCATAAAGGGAGATGAAACAGTTCCGGACGTTATAATAAATCATGATGAAATGCACATAGGGTTTCCTGAACTTTAATATTTCTATAGCAATTTCAAGGAATAATATGATTTATAATTCACTGCCGTATTTACAAGCTAAGACAGAGGACGGATGATAAAAGAGACTGGGAAAAAAGTTTACTCAGTTTCTTTTCACATTTTTGAAAAAAAAATTAAGTAAGGATATCAGACTATTAACCCAACACATTTTTATTTTAGGTTTATAATTTACAATATTAACTTTCTAGGATTTCTGATGATAATTAAGAATGATAAACACATCTGTGCACAAAGCCAGAAAACATCATAATCAAGATAAATCAGATCTATGCATATGATGTATCATTATATACAGTCTGTATCCATGGGGTCTGCATCCATGGATTCAACCAGCCATGGCTCAAAACAATTATAAAAAGCACTCTAACACTCATTTGAATTGTTCAACATTTTAAACAACAGTATTGCACTCTGCCATTGAGCGTCCATGGATTTTGGTATCCATGAGGTAACGAGGCTTAGACCCAAATTACAGTAAATAGTAAGGGCCCACTGTGCTATTATTCTAACATGAGGCTATATTCTCTATCAATGACTAAGTTAAGCGTATCTAACTAAACTAAGTATCCTCTCCTGAACCAACCTGACAGAAATATCATCCACCTCTGCTCTGACCATGGGCTGAATTTAGTTCTTTCTTCCATGCGTTTGATGCCCAAAAATGTAGGCTTGGGTGAGGCTCTTACAATCATGACAATGGTATCAAAATCACAACTAAGTCACTTAAATGTACAGATTGCTACTTAGTCAGAATGTAGGTACTTGAAAAGTGACAGAAAATGTAGGCTATGATCTATAAATGTGAATGGACTGTAAAGAGTAGCCTTCTTGGTAGGACTAAGTTTTTCAGGGAGTGCTTTAAAAATAGCCACCATAAGGCCATAAGAAAGCCAACCAGATAAGTTTTATCTCCCATTCTTGCCATTTTTCAAGATGCAGTGAGGCTTATTCTGTTTTAAATAAAGTACTTTATCTATTTTGTGAATATTATATTTGCTGTAACATTATAACAAACTTGAGTCCAGATTTCATCTCACCACTTTCAACAAGACCTTTCAACAAAACTGAAGCAATCAACAGGGAAAAAATAGTTTCCTGGACTGTTAATAGAAATCTGATTGTTGATAAACCTTTATGGGTACTTTAAAACAAAACTAACTAAAGTTCCTCTTTGAAAGGCATGCACTCAATCCCTACACATAGAGAATATAGATCAGAATACCTGAACAGATGCATGAATGAGAGTTGTAGCATTCTGAGAATGGAGATGACATAAATCCTGATCTACATTCTCTATGTAATTCAGGCAATAAATGGTTGTGCACCCCTATATAAACCACCAGACATTAACTGACACAGGCTATGTTCTTATACACTGTGAAGGGGAAAATGTCACCCAAGCTCCTCATGTGAGTCATGAGACCTCTTGGAGTCTCTAGCACCCCCAGAAAAAATTAAGGCCAAACATTATGAGGTTTTATTTTGGCTCCAAATGCCTTGGTTCCTTTTCATTGATAAAATAAGGTGCCACTGGTCCTAAAACAGTTGAGAGGATCCTGAAAACGAGCAAAACCAAGCTGCAAATGTTTCAAAAGTCCAAAAGTAAGACATCAAGATCCTCCATGGGAGCCAGACTAGCCTGCAACCCATAATATTTGCCCTGTCATACACACCTGGTAGTAAACTACATCTAATACAACTGAAACTAGATTAAATACACATAGGACTGCACTGAAACTCTCTTAAAATGAAATTCTGCCTTTCAGGTTTAAATCAGAAATACAACTCTGAGTACCATATATATGTCATGTATAAGCTTGTGATATAATGTAAAATAAGCCACATGTAGTTCACGTTGGATCAGCCCACACACTGCCTTGCCAGAGAAAGAAAATATACCGTGTAGATGAACAATAAAGAAGAAGTAGTTTACTCTTCTTAATTCAGAACAACATATGTACAATATGATCAGTTGCATCAACTCACTAAAGGAGATTTAAAACGGTCCTTTCTGTGTCCATATGAGAGAACTTTTTTCAGCTGCCAAGAAGCAAATCGATCTCTCTCTCTCTGGTTCCCACATCATCTCTCTGCACTTGCTAGCTTGAGCCTGAACAAAAATGCAACTGTATTTAAAAGTTCCAGGCTAGGCCATCACCCTGGACATTACCCGACCAATCAGCTTCATGAATCTTATTTCACAGTTGACACATGAATCCTTGCATGCTCCAACAAGGCTGACCTCATGTATAAGTCAAAGGTCGACTTTGATATGACTTGATCCCTTCTATAAGTCAAAAATCATTTAACATAAAGTGGACTGTGCCAGTAGTGCCTCCAGGGAGAACTGCCTCTGGCCACCAGCACTGGCATTTTTGCATTCAGACGTTCAAAACGGACAGAAGCAGTACCATGGAGGAGAAAGTAGAAGCGGTCAATGCTTCTATTAGTTTCTCCCAGGATAGACTAAGCTCTCACCTTTCAGCACCCCACTCTGAGGGGGAAGTTTCTTTTTTAATAAGATTTAAAGAACAGTAGTCACACTGACCCATTTATAAGTCAACACAGGTTTTTTAGGTCAGTTCTTTGACTACAATGTCAAAACTTATACATAAGTATATAAGGCGTACTTAAAACAAAGGAAGATTTGTCAGTGAAGCAAACAAAACGCAAAGTTTTTATTGCAAGTTAGAGGATATTTTCAGATAGCCAAAAAACAAAGTATGTTACACCATTGCTTTTAATAGCCCAACAAATATAACTGTTTTACGGTTTGCTGGTAAGTAAATCCTCTCCTGGGTGTAATAAAATTGCTATAAAAAGAATGTGGCTAACCTGTCTTCAGCTGAAGTAATTTACAACACACATTTAAGTGAAAGCAACCTTTAATGTCCTTCCTTTCTAAATAAACAAATCTTCAACATAGGGTATAAATCCCCTGCCAGTAAGCCCCCTTTCCTGAAAGGGAAGTGGGAGTTCAGCATAACCCCCCAAATTTCCACCTAGGTACTTTTGACAAGACTAATTTTACAAAAGCACAGGTACATTTCAGGCACATGGAACAATTCCATAGGAAATCGGGGGGGGGGGGGGGATCCCATATTTCCAAGACAAATGGAAAATCTGCCAACAAATTACAACAGTGATTGACTGCTACCATCAGAGATTAATTGTCAGAGTCAGAATTCAATGCTGACCCATATTTTTCAATGAAGGGTCAAATGTTCAATTATGAAGATATGTGCAGGCATCAGTCAACCAGGTATTAAAATGTGAAGTCAAATTATTGATAGCTGAAGAACGAGCAGTCCTTTCCAATCCCTTTTTGTTTTCAGTAAAATGAGAAACTCCATTTCCCAGGCATAAAGCACAATAAAACTAATACAGTTGCCATTACAGAGCATGCTCCAACTGCCCTCAGAAGGTGTCAGAGATTTCCTTACATGTTGCACCAGACAGTAAAGCTTACAACGATATATTAGTGAAAGCTCAGTGATTATGTAGTTAAAGTCATGTACTTCACAGTTGGCTGCATCGCAGCATATGTAATAGCACACATCTGTGCTTAACACTTTGACATCAAGGAAACAAACAGCATCACAATGCACAAGGATTAAGGGATGAATGGACACGACAGCATTTTGACAAGATATTCTGTCCCTCTGATCCCTATCATCCAAAGAAAGCTGTGAACAACAAAGCTACTCAAGTCAGCCAAGCAAGATGGCCAAATGAAAAATCAGGCACCATGGCATCTTCCTAGGGATCAGTGTTTAACCAGATACAAAAAGAACTGGTTGACAACCTGGAGCATTTTGATGAGATACAAGAATGTTATACTAGGAAGTAGGCAAGGCCATTGTTATGCTAACGAAAAGGACTGATGGGTTTGGATATAAGACATCATATTACATTGACACATCTGACTAGGCAGGAGACAACAGAAACACAGAAAAAAAAATGGAGAAATACAGTACAATGCAGTCTGATCTTGGAAGCTATATAGGGTCAGCTCTTTTTTTTCTCATGTCACGAGTGACTTGAGAAACTGTTAGAGAATTGGCAGTCTGCAAGAACGTTGACCCGGGGATGCCCAGATGTTTTGATGTTTTACCATCCTTGTGGGAGGCTTCTCTCATGTTCCCACATGGGGAGCTGGAGCTGACAGAGGGAGCTCATCCATGCTCTCCCTAGATTCAAACCTGTCGGTCATCAGTTCTGCTGGCACAAGGGTTTAACCCATTGCGCCACCAGGGGCCCTTGGTTAGTACATGGATGAAAGACCACCAGTCAGAGGAAGGAATAGGCAAAAACATTTTCAAGCATTCTTTACCTAAGAAAAGCCTATTAAATTCATGTGGTTACCATTTGTCAACTGACATTTTGAAGGCACATGAACACACAAACAAAGTCTAGGACAGGGAGATGGAATCTAATGCCTTCCAAATCTTTTTGACCACAACTTCCAGAAAACCACAAAAATCAGAATTGGAAATGTACATGAAGAAATCAACACAGAGTGGTATGATTGTAACAATAATATGGTTATTGGACCAAAAGACTTGTATGAGGGGATCCATCATTCTTTACATTTTTCTAATTATTGTTCTGTTTTATTATTGATTGTGCTAGCTGCTCATATTTCTTTAAGCGGGGTACCAAAATCCAGAGATTATAATCCAGTGGTGCCATAAGGCCTAATAAATAACATGGATGGTAGCAGTAGTACTCTCATATGTCAACTAAAATATGGGGATACTCTTGTTTCCTAAGAACTCAGAGAACTCTAGGCCTGGAACATGAATGCACAGGTTTGCTTTATGAAAAGATGAAATCTTTCATAGCAACCATTCTGCAAGGGAATGTTAACAGATGTTAAATTTCAAATTCTCAAACAAAGAAACTACGTAGTTTATCTTTTTAACTAAAAATCCCTGAGTAATCATACATTGTTTCTTACAAAGTGCATTGCTACTGAAGTCTATTTGAATCCCTATTGACTCTTTTGTTATATCTGATTTTCTACTTTGATAGTAAGAAGAAAAGAAAATCTGAATTAGTTTTACAGGTTTTAATCTAGATAGGTTTGTTTTTAGTTCCTGTGCTTTGAATTAACATGTTTTATCATTTTCTTCCTGCATTTTTTCTTATACTTACCTGTTCCCATGTCCTTTACTTTTTAAATATTTTGGGGGGCATACACATTCAGTTTTGTTTTGTTTTTATCTGCACCAAGTAAAAGAGCAGAAGAGACACTGAGACAAGAGGGATTGCTAAAAGCTTACAAAATATACAATAAGCTCGTCAGCTGGTTAGATTTGGCAGTTAACAATAAAGAAGAATTACTGCTAGTGCTGAAAGACTTGCCTTATAAGCTATCTGGGGAGAATGGAAGGAAAACACATCTATCATGATGAACCTAGACTTGCCTTTTGATTCTGGTCACATACAATAAGTAAAAAGTTAAGCCTTCTTCCAACTCTGTCTGTTTTTCCATAAAATGATGGCAAAAGTTTAATCTCTCTCAGCTTCGGTCTAAATCACAAGTTTTTATTCTACCACATTCAACCTTCTGTCTGAGGGGCACTTTCACAATGCATGATTCTTCCAAGGCTATCCCCCAATAGCTGTTTCTGTGCCCTTTCCAAAAGTTATGAACGGCACCACCCAGTTGTGAACAGAGCCAGCTTTTCTGTTTGGAAAGTTTGTATTTCATATTCGCTTTTACAGTTCAGATGAATGAGCCATCAGCACAACTGACAGCTTGTTCAAGGCTACACTTTGATTGATGAAAGCAGAACTGCAAAACTGACTTGCCGGGGGGAGGTGTCTTTTTAGCCACAGGAAATATATATTATACCTACGCCTTTTACAACTCGACATTTTTCATTTTGAGAAGGCTTATAGCACAGCAAGCTAGAAATCTTAAGAGCCTTCTAGGTGAACAAAGTATTCTGCATTGACTTTAAAATCAGTGCAGTAAAAGGGGATGACAGGGAAGAGGTACCTCTTTCTCTGATAATATGCCATGATAGCCACAGGACCAAGGCTTCAAAGTTTAGGGGCAAAACCTTTTGACACTTCATCCAACCCAAGAGGCCCTCCTTCAAAGGAAAAAAAAATCTCATTTTTTTCCTCAGTTCAATAGCATTTATTCATTTATGTAACGTTCTACACATGGCAGTCCACAAGTTATCAACAAGATAGGTTCTGTAGGTTTGTTCTTAAGTTGAATTTGTTTGTAAGCATAACCTCAGCCATATATATTATAAGCTTTAGACAGCATAGGAAAGGGTTATAACACCCTTGTGGTGTTTGTTCTGCTGTCTGTGCCCGTTTAGGAGACTTCACCTCACTTTCTGTCCCTGGGATAATTAGATTTTGAAACTGTGAAATCCTGTGAAAACAAGGATTCATGCATGGGAAAGCTGCAATGGAGATACCTTTTCCTCATGACAACTCTTCCAGGAGTGAATTTCACTTCCAAGGGGTAGATTTCTCTCACTTCCTGTTGTCTCATCCAGGTTCTTATATAGGAGTTGTTCATAAGTTAAAGGTTTGTAACTCGGGAACTGTCTACATTGCCCTTCATATCTTTAAGTGGATTCTAAAGAAATAGGAAAAGTAAAGTTAATTTGTTCAGGGATCCTGGTGGGTTTGGAGGCACTGCAGAAATACTTTAAATAATGTTGCTAAGTGCCATCATCTGGCTTGGATTTATGCTGACTCTATGAATAAAAGACTTCCAAAGCATCCTGTCATCAATATCTCTGCTCTGATCATGCAAACAATGAGCTGTGGCTTCCTTGATTAAGTTTATCATCCTGTAATGTAGCCATCCTCTTATTCTACTGTCAGACCATTATAATATTTTCTAATGAATCATGTTGTCTCATGAAAAAGGTAAACTATAATTTATCAGAATTCTAGAACCGGAAGAGACTACAAGGGCCATTCAGTCCAATCTCTGCCATGCAGGAAACACAGTCAAAGCAATCCCAATAAATGGCTATCAAGCCACTATGTAATAGCCTCCAGAGGTGGTGGTTCCACCATGCTCTGAACCCCCATATTCCACTGATGAACAGCTCTAACTGTCAGGAGGTTTTTCCTAATGTTCAGGTGGGATCCCTTTTTCTTCTTTTTGTGTGGCTTTAAACAATTTCTGAGTTATGGCAATCCTAATGTGAATTTATTACAGTTTTTTCTTGTTAAAATTTTCTCAGAGGAATTTGCCATTGCCTTCCTCTTGAGCTGAGGGAGAGTGACTTTCCTGAAGTCCACCTAAGTCTTTTATGGATGAGGGACCTGAATCTGCTCTAGACCTAGATGAATACCTAAATCACTACACCATTTACAATAGACTCAGTTTAATTATTTTTGCTTCTATGGCAAGTTCAGGCTTGACTTGGTCTAGAATCCATTCATCTGACTTTTTAGCTCGCCTTGGTATCTGTAGAACTCTTCCCCAGCACCACATCTCAGATAAGATGATTTCCTTCCTATCAGCTTTTTTCACTGTCCAGCTTTCTAGAAGGAGTTCAGGCCTGATTTGCTGTAGGGCCCATTCAATTGTTGATATTTAGTCTTGTGCTGATTAAGAACCAGTGTGGTGTAGTGTTTAGAGTGCTAGACTAGTAGTAGGAGATTGTATTCTAATCACTGCTGAGTCATGAAACCCACCTGTAGAAGGTCACTCAGTAGTGGTCTTCAGGCAGTTAACCACATCTATATCACAGGTTTGTTGTGAAAGTAAAAATGGGGAGAGGGAAGCCCTAGAAACGTGACAAATGTATACCTGAAACTTAACCAATAAACAAACAGCTATATTTTTCTCTCTATGTGAAACTTCATGAAAGAGTATACATGGGTAATACAACCTGGCATTTACACACCACGCAATGCCAGGGACATTAAAAACAATAAAAAGGGCTTCTATTCTTATGTCAGTAGAAAAAGGAAAAACAAGGAGGCGATAGGACCTCTTCGCGGAGAAGATGGGGCAATGCTGACAGGGGATAGGGAAAAGGCAGAACTACTTAATGCCTTCTTTGCCTCGGTCTTCTCACAAAAAGAGAGTCTTCAACCTCAGCAAGATGGATTGGATGAGGGATTGGAGGACATCCAACCCCAAATTGGGAAAGAAGTCGTCCAGGAATACCTGGCCGCTCTTAATGAGTTCAAGTCCCCAGGGCCAGATCAACTACACCCCAGAGTATTGAAGGAACTAGCGGAAGTCATTTCGGAACCACTGGCAACCATCTTTGAGAGTTCTTGGAGAACGGGAGAAGTTCCAGCAGATTGGAGGAGGGCCAATGTGGTCCCAATCTTCAAGAAGGGAAAAAAGGATGACCCAAACATCTACCGTCCGGTCAGCCTCACGTCGATACCGGGCAAGATTTTGGAAAAGATTGTTAAGGAAGCGGTCTGCAAACACTTAGAAACAAATGCAGTCATCGCTAATAGTCAACATGGATTTATCAAAAACAAGTCATGCCAGACTAATCTGATCTCTTTCTTCGATAGAGCTACAAGCTGGGTAGATGCGGGGAATGCCGTGGATGTAGCGTACCTGGATTTCAGTAAGGCCTTCGACAAGATCCCCCATGACCTTCTGGCAAGGAAACTAGTCCAATGTGGGCTAGGCAAAACTACGGTGAGGTGGATCTGTAATTGGTTAAGTGGACGAACACAGAGAGTGCTCACTAATGCTTCCTCCTCATCTTGGAAAGAAGTGACAAGTGGAGTGCCGCAGGGTTCCGTCCTGGGCCCGGTCCTGTTCAACATCTTTATTAATGACTTAGATGAAGGGCTAGAAGGCATGATCATCAAGTTTGCAGACGACACCAAATTGGGAGGGATAGCCAATAGTCCAGAGGACAGGAGCAGAATTCAAAACGATCTTGACAGATTAGAGAGATGGGCCAAAACTAACAAAATGAAGTTCAACAGTGACAAATGCAAGATACTCCACTTTGGCAGAAAAAATGAAATGCAAAGATACAGAATGGGGGACGCCTGGCTCGAGAGCAGTACGTGTGAAAAAGATCTTGGAGTCCTCGTGGACAACAAGTTAAACATGAGCCAACAATGTGATGTGGCGGCAAAAAAAGCCAATGGGATTTTGGCCTGCATCAATAGGAGCATAGTGTCTAGATCTAAGGAAGTAATGCTACCCCTCTATTCTGCTTTAGTTAGACCACATCTGGAATATTGTGTCCAATTCTGGGCACCACAGTTCAAGAGAGATATTGACAAGCTGGAATGTGTCCAGAGGAGGGCGACTAAAATGATCAAGGGTCTGGAGAACAAGCCCTATGAGGAGCGGCTTGGGGAACTGGGCATGTTTAGCCTGAAGAAGAGAAGGCTGAGAGGAGATATGATAGCCATGTATAAATATGTGAGAGGAAGCCACAGGGAGGAGGGAGCAAGCTTGTTTTCTGCTTCCTTGGAGACTAGGACGCGGAACAATGGCTTCAAACTACAAGAGAGGAGATTCCATCTGAACATGAGGAAGAACTTCCTGTGAGAGCCGTTCAGCAGTGGAACTCTCTGCCCCGGAGTGTGGTGGAGGCTCCCTCTTTGGAAGCTTTTAAGCAGAGGCTGGATGGCCATCTGTCAGGGGTGATTTGAATGCAATATTCCTGCTTCTTGGCAGGGGGTTGGACTGGATGGCCCATGAGGTCTCTTCCAACTCTTTGATTCTATGATTCTATGAATGCATGTTTAGGGAAACTTAATGAAATATTTGCCACTTTTCGGATAATGATCTTGTTCCTTAAGTGTTTGGTATCTCCAGCCAAGCACTATTTCAGTATGATTTTCCTTTAACACAGCATTTTCCAGTAATTTGATCTCAAATGAACTGAAGAAGCATGACAGCAACTCATTAAAAGTAGCATTTAGCTGTGTTCCACCTTTTAGGTTTTAATCAGGATAGAACACGAGAAAAGCACTGTTTTGTCCACTGGGGGTCTAGCACAAAAGACAGAATTTTTTTTTACAAAATTTATCAGGCTTCTACCAGATACAGAGTCTATAAATGTTATTTGATTCTTCGTGGTATCTTTCACCATGCCTTTTGCTGAATGGTTGATTAAATCTACTCCAAGTCCGACACATCAAGGATATTAAATTATGAAAAGTACACTTTCCATCATTTGTAAAGGTTAGACTCAAATTGACTCTAAAGTGACAATGAATAAATATGACATAGTATGAAATATACCAATGAAAAGCAGATTTCAGCAGGAGCTCAGTAATTCTATGAATCTAATTTACCACATATTGCCAAACTAGCACTTTTTAGAAAAATCAAAGCATTTTGATGGATTCCGTCTAAGAGGCAGGAGGAAGTCCTTTTAAGCTAATAAACTGAACCCTAGTTGAAAGTGGTGGGTGTGGTAAACAGGCTTTCCTCTTATGAGAAGGAAATGCATGTATATTGTATTTATACAGCAGCTATGTATTTAATACACTGCAGAAAAACATCAGCAAAAGTTCTCTCCCAAGAACTTATAAACAAGGCTGTATTTCTGAGAGAATAAAAATAAGATATTTTATGAGCTCTGTGAAAAGATCAAAAGAAAAGCAAATTTCTAATCGCTATCGGGTCAAAGAATACTTCTGAAAGTATCTGGGCAATGATCTCTCAAAGGCAAAGTAAGTAAACACTGACAAGCAGGAAGGTAAGTGGTATTAAACACCTCTTGCCCTGTCACTAAATTATATATACCGTATAAAGAAATATGGAACATGGTGTGATAATGGAACCTTCCCCATTATCTGTGAAACACAGTCAGGCAGTATAGTCTCTTCCAGGTAAACAAAGGTTCATAAGGTGCTGGGCTCAGACTTACAGCTATTGTGACCATCATACAGAAGACCAGCAGGGATTACGAGAGATAATGGCTGATCACTTGCCCATTGAGACTGATCAATTACCAAAGCTTCCAGAGGCTCCCAAGGCAATGTTATAAAAAACTTGGGTAGTCACATGGCAAAGGAGAGAATAAAGAGAGTCAAGGGGGCTAGGTGCCTGCTATATCTATAAAAAGTTGGTTGAGGCTGCACCACATGGTCTACTACCAGCCTTCCCCTTCATGGACATCAAATATCCATGAACATCTATTTGTTATCATTAGAAACACATGAATGTTTTACTAGTTTGCATTATGGAATTATGTTTCTTTTAACCTTGGCTGAATATGACCCAGGCTGGTTTCTTAAGTGTGCCTGAAGGAAGTTGCTTTCATGTAAAAGATATCCTTTTGCTGATGTATAAATTGCTTTCTTAAAATAAAAGCTTTCCCTTAAAGATCTAATCCTTTCTCACAATCCTGCCTTGTGCCTTTGCTCAGTTTCTCATCTTCCACTGGGAAGTGGGAGAGTGAAAATTCTGCATCCAGGTTATTCAAACAGAATGCCACCATTTTATATGTGATGGGTATCAGCTGTAATTGGTTTCTTACTTTATATATCATGTGTCAGGACTTTCCTCCTGCTTCGGAGCAGGACTCCTTGAAATCATCTAAGCCGCTGCCACACACTGATTTTAAACCTCTTTTCCCCCAGTAACTCAACAGGAAACTACCGAGGGCTTAACTTGGAATTTTCCACCTCTAACTGTGCAGAAATCTTTCTTCTCTTTCTTGTCAGTAAAGAGTACATACAGTCTCTCCTGCTCTCTAAACTGTCTGCATTTATTACTTTGCTGCATCGCTGGAAACAAAGCAATGCAATGTTATAATTTGTCTGAGAGATGTAGCTATCATTAGCTTTTTTAGATTGATAATTTTCCTTCAGAGCTTTGGAGTTAGAAGCAATTTAAAAATATGCAGACTCTGGTTTCAAAATAAAATATATATATTATAAAAATACATTGTAAATGTATCATTTTATATGGATATTCATTGCTTAACCAAATAATTTCTTTCACTGTAAGTATAATTATTCATGTGGGCTTAGCTTTAACACAGCAGGTTTACCATCAGCTGCAGTAAATCTTGCAAATTGAAAGGTTGGCAGTTCGAAGCCCAGATCAGGGGTGAGCACCTGAGCTTCAGCATAGCTCACTGCCCACCTAGCAGATCGAAAACCACTGTGAGTGGATAAATAGGTACCACTTAGCAGGGAGGTATTTTAATGGCACCATAAGGAAACACCAGAAAATGCCGTTGTTTCAATTAAAAAAGGAGGAAGTCTGTGAACAGGCTCTTTGACATGGAGGATGGCATGACAATACACACCCCCTCCATTCCCACATGAGTACAACCTCCAAGACGAAGATGGGAAAAGCCCATATACCTCTATCTGAACTGTTGTCTGTCTTATCTGTGTATAACGGCATTGAATTTTTGCCATATATGTGTTTTGTGATCCGCCTCGTGTCTCCTTTGGGGTGAGAAGGGTGGAATATAAATACTGTAAATAAAGTAAAATAAATAAATGAAATGCTTTGTGGTACTAATTTATTACAAATAATATACATTTGCAATTTATGAAGGAGTCAGACAACAGAAAGATGAGTCAGAGTCAGGCATGTAGCCAGGGGGGGGGGGCTCGGGGGGCTTCAGCCCCCCCCCCCCGAAATTTTCATGGTGGTTCGCGAAAAGGCCTTATTGGTGCATTATTTAAACTGTTATGTTTATTCATATCATGATCTGATCACCATACTCAATATATCCCATATGCATGGGGGTATTGGGGTAATGATACAAAAGGTTTGCTAGGCTAGACCCTCTTTCACTCAGACTCAGCCCCCCCCCCCCCGAAACTCAGCCCCCCCCGAAACCCCCCCTGAAAAAATTTTTAGCCCCCCCCCGAAACGAAATCCTGGCTACGGGCCTGGTCAGAGTTGAAACTTTTGCATACCTAAAGAAAGAGAGATTCTACCTAAACATTAGGTAGAACTTCCTGGTGGTAAGATCTGTTTAACAGTGGAATATTCTGCCTTGGATTATGGTGAGGTCTCCTTCTTTGAAGGTTTTCAAAGAAAGTATTAATGGCCATATTTTGAGAGTGTTTTGAATGTATTTTGCATTCCCGCATGGCAGGTGGTTAGGACTGGATGGCCCTTGTGGTCTCCTTCAACTTTACAATTCTATAATACTATAAAAATGCTCCACTATCCTGTTTTCCTTTTCTGGTATCTAGAAAAATTTTGCAACTATACTACATATGTATACAGTACCTGAGTTTAGACATGGTCACTGGTTCACAACCTAAGATAGTCACTGTATAGCTGGTCAAGCAGAGGAAGCTGTAGCAAAACAACACTTCCTATCCAGGTCCCTCTGTCTTCATATTCAAAACTGACACCACTCAGTATTCTATGGCTTAGCTGTGCTGAACCCACTATAGTCTCTAGAAAGAATTCAATACAGACCCTCCTCAAACCAACTGGGTAGTTTAAAATCCCCCAATAACCTTCCACGTAAATGAGAATCCCTGAGAATACAAAATCCCTTCCATCTAGCTTGCACCATTTCCACTTCTGAATGGGTCAGCTGGTGTCACTCAAGTTCCAAGGAATGTACCAATACCCTCTGACAGGAATGCTAGGCTCCATAAGGACCAGCCAAGTGTAGGTATATCCCTGAGCATCCTGCTTCACATATCCTCTCCAGGATATGACAAGTTTCAGGCTGCCAATCTCCTGCCATTTATAGGATGAGTTCATTTTGTTTTTTAAATCAGTCAATGTTTTGCATCAGAAGGGGCGATGATATCGGAATCCTGCTGTGATAAAATTGATGGGCTGTAAGTCATTAGAATGTCACAATGGCTTCCACTGACCTTAAGTCAGCAACATTTAGAGAACTGACAGCTTCCTCATCCCCAATCCATTAGGCAGAAAGCTCTCAGAATGTCAACATACACTTGAGATTCTAAAAATGCAATGCTCTTTTGTGTAAATCTGCACAGAAGATTATTCATCCTAATGGTCTGTAAAAAAAAACATTCCACCTGAGCAGGGTAGTCCTCAATCTCACATTAAAAGATATACATATTAGCCAAGCCAGGTGTAGCATTCTACCTAACTCGACAGAGTAAGGGCTGCAAGATGATGTTTAGTTCGGAAGATTGTCTCCATTCTACTTAACATTCAAAATATATGACTGCATTTTACAATATCTATTGTTTGCTGCAATTATCCTAGAAGTTGAAAGGAATGCATTAGCTTTATGAGAAGCTTAGTTATAATAATGACTGATAATGCAGAAGCTGCAAATGTGTTTGGGAGCACAAATTTGCTTTCTGTAAGAGACTCCAATTTGCAAGCAGGAACAATCTGCTTTAAATCTAAACTAAGTAGATAAAGGCCCAAGAATCACGTGTCTGCTCATCTTAACTGGGATCTAATGAGCCTGCTTACACAGTTGAGCTCTTATGGCAAACAGGTGTCATAGCAAGAAATACTCTACGAAATATGGAATCCCAGATATTTAAAGGGCATCTGTGAATATGCATTACTGGTAAATTGCTTAATGGTGAATCTCAAAAGCACTGAATGTTTTCAAACATTAAGAACCAAGTGGAATACACATAAGTCTACTTAAATCCCTAGGTGTATTCAATGTACAAGGACCAAGGGGTCTTGCAACGTTTCATCATAAGACACAAAGCAACTATTCAAAATATACGAAAAGAAATTCCACATAACATCAGAAAAATCTTCCCGATGGTGAAGAACTGTTTGACAGTGGAATATGCTGCCTCTGGAGGTAATGGAGCCCCCTTCCCGGGAGCTTTTGAAACAGAGGATGGATTTCCAACTTTTGGGAGTGCTTTTATTGTGTATTCCTGCATGACAGGAAACTGAACTGGATGGCCCTTGGGGTTTCCTCCAACTCTATGATTCTATAATCATGAACAAAACAACACAAAACCAAACACAAAATCCATGCACATGCTGAAACACAAACCAGTATAGCTGCAGTTTGCAGACCTCTAACAAGTGAGAGGCATTGTGGTGGGGGAACTCTATAGGATCAGGCCTGGAGTGGAAAGGCAATGCTATCTATATGATTACAATGTGAGCATACTCTTCCAGTACAAGATGAATTCCAATGATCAAGTGAAGGTGTTGATGCCTCACAGCCTTAGCGAATCACTGCTGCAGACTTAAAATACTGTCTACAAGCTTAAATCAGGGCTGTCTATGTCTACAAGCCTAAGATGTAGATCTGTATTACACTGGAGCCCAGACAGATCTTAGTTGGCTTCAAGTACTGCATGGCATCTAGGGTGATAAGGCAGAGTGGTTATTATCATTAGGCATTTCACCCATCAACACTACTTAACCACTGTAAAGATCTGAAAGATCTTTGCATATCATTTGAAGAAATAATTCATATCCATGAAAGCTCGTGCAAAAATACAAAACCAGCTAATTACATTTTCTCTCTCCCTCTCTCTCTCTCTCTCTCTACCAATCATTCTTCTGCTCTCCTTTTCACTATTAGGCATATTTAGTCCAATATAGTTAATAGCTCAGTTTTTGATGGTTGAAAAGAGAGAATTGAATAGCCATTTTAGAATACCATTTTAAATTTCTAGTATGAAGGATACAAGAATAACAGCTTCTCCACAAGTATATAACTAGCTTGATTGACACTAGGCTGATGAGTAATACACACATTAAACTCAAATATATGTTGCACAATTGGCAAGTTCTTCTTTCAGAATAGTTTAATACTAATGAGAGTAAAATATTTGGCAGGATATTATAAAAATTCAAAGTGGCCAGAAACAACGCGAAACATCCATCATGTACAAAAAAAGTGCAAACAAATAAAGATTATTTTTATGTAGGAACACTGCATTTTTTATATTTGCCTTCCCCCTCAGACTTACTTATTGCAAATACACATTAGGGTTTAAGAGAAGCTTTGCACTCAACAAATACTATCTTCAGAAAATCCATAACTCACATCTCAATTCAAACATTCTAATCGCTGACTTTTCTACAGCACACAAACACACGTGTGTGAGTTCTTTGCTTCAACAGTTATTAAATGCTTTAATGGGCTGTGTTCCACATTTTTACAATGAATGTAGAACTCAATGCCCACAGAAATAAAATCCTAGCACAGCCACACTTTCTAATAACCATCCCCTTCTTTTCCTAAGGTACAAAGCTCATTATTTTCTCAAGGAAGATACAATGGGTATATCCACTGTGGGCACGAAAATCTATGAATGTTCAATTTCCTTTATACACCATGGTACAGTAATATTGTGTCCCTTATATAAAATGGCACCACTCAAACAAATGCCAGAAAGAATCTGAGGATCTGTAAAATGGTGGGAGACTACAGAAGGGTATGCCTACAAATCAGGATAGTGTGCAGCACATTTTGGAATTTTAATGCAATATTTTCAAGCCATGGTTGGCTGAATCTATGGGTGCAAAACTCATGAATACTGAGGGCCAACTGTACTGACAACATTTTTCTCACATTTGATCTGTGCAACAATAAACTGATGACATATTGAACAAAACAGAAAAAATAATAGGTTGTTGTTGTAGTTTTTTTGGGCTGGATGGCCATATTCTAGAAGTAATATCTCCTAACATTTCGCCTGCATCTATGACAGGCATCCTCAGAGGTTGTGAGGAGAGAATGCTTCTAGAACATGGCCATACAGCCCAAACATACAGCCCAACAACCCAGTGATTCCAGCCATGAAAGCCTTCGACAATAAAGAATAATTTGGAATTTGATTTGAGAACAAGACACTCACCCTGGCATCACAGCAGGAGGGATGACCAGTATTAGCTTAAGCCGTGCCCGATGTAATGCTTCAGAGAGATGAGTGAGCAAGTGAATCAGGCCTCTGTAAAACAAGCACAGCAATAAAACTGCAAGTAAGAAATATAGAACAACGCGGACTGTTTTGAAATTGTCCTTTTAGAAGTAACATTAGAATCAGAAAAACATTATTCCCAATATACTTCTTGATCCTGAATTGTACCACCAATTCTTGATAAAAGATGCAACAAGAGATAATACATGGGTACAAAAAGGCAAGGTTTTTTCATTCTTTATTCTAGAATAAAGTACCAGTTTTCTCTTTTCAGACTGGCTCCTTGGGCAAGTGAATTAAAACAGCCTGCTACTTATTATTTGGGCCTTCCATCCTTCCTTGCCTTCACCAGGATGCTAACGGTTTTCCATCACTTGTCTTGTGGTTGGTTAGGATTAGAACTGCTTACAAGATTACCAACATAAAAAAGCTCTACTTGAACACCTGTCTTCCTTTAATTGTGTTTGACTCCCCTTTATAATACTGTGGCAATGGGGAGATGGTAGGATCAGTCTCTGGCAGGATCAGTCTCTCTCTTCATTCCCTAATTGCTAATATTATAAATATTTGCAGTCCAATTATTACCTGCACAGTTAGTTATATGCTATTGTTCACTATCCTTAAATACTACCCCATAAATGACTATTAACAATCCAAGTTCTATCAGAAGAGCCAGGAGACATCTATATTTAGAAGGAACTATTGTCCTACATTCTTTATTCATCTTCAAAAGCACCTAACCTTGAGGTAGTTCCACTGAAATTGTAGATAATCATATATCAAAAAGCATTAAATAGCAATATGAAAACAGTGAAGAAAGCTGACAAGAAGAAAATTAATTCATTTGAAATGTAGTGCTGAGGAAAGGTTCTACAAATATCAAAGATTGCTAAAAAGAAAAATCAGTAGGCCTTACAACAAATGAACTCTTAATAGAAGTTTAGATGGCTAAATTGTGGCTGTCACCTTTGGGACGTATCATGACACAGCTTCCTGGAAATGATGATAATGTTTGGTAGAGCAGAAGTCATTAGCAAAAGAAGGAAACAGCATGGTAGGTTTATTGAAACAAGGTAAACATGTCATTGGGCTTGCAAGACCTGAGGAAAGAAGTTCATGATCTGGGATTTTGGATGTTTCTTATTCGAAGGGATGAATGTGGATGGGATTGAAGAGTGTTAGCAGAACACAAGCTTAACATGAATCAACCATGTGATGAAGCAAATAAAAACAACAACAACGTGATTCAACAGAAGTATACTGGCTAGATATTGAAGGAGGTAATAGCTCCACCCTATTCTGCTTTGGTCAGACTTCACCTGGAATATTGTGCCCAGTTCTGGGCAATACTATTCAAGAAGGATATTGAAAAGCTGGAAAAGGGTGATCAAAATAAATGACATAATAAATCTATCCCTTACTGAGCTGTGACAAAATGGTGCTCTGGATCCCAAAGCATCACTCTAGCCATTGTTTGGTCGTGGATGACTTCAACATATCATTATAACCGCCCTTAAAAAGAAACCTTCACTTAGTTCTGAAACAAAGAAATGAATAAATATTGAGGTGTCTACTAAGAATGGGTGCTTTCCAGGTTATTCTGTTTAAAAACAGAAGCAGCATTCTTCTTCAAGGATTTAGTAGCCACATGTAACTAACACATGGACTATCAGAAGGGCCAAGGGACCACGTCTTTTTTATCTTCAATGGACAAAAACAGCAGGATTTCTCAGCAAGACTTCTAGAACAGTTTCTCCTGATCATATTGCTTCTCTAGTAAACAAAGGAAGCAGCACAGTATTGTAGTATAAACATAAGATTGGAGGAAAGAGGAAGATAAATTACCTTGATTTTTCTGCTATTATTTCAGCACAATTTTGCAGCTATCACAGAACTCAGCACTGTCTCCCTACCAGTATAGGCCACAAAGGGAAGAAAGAGGGGGAGAAAGATTTTATACTCTTTTAGGAAACCTGTCAATGTAAGATAGTTTTGCTACTAAACTTGTATCATAGCGTTTTACTTGATTTATGGTAAAGGTAGAAGAATGGTGGCAGTTGCTTTTGTAAGAAAAATAGCCAGGGAAGATTTAAGTACTGGCAGACTAACTTGTCAAGCAATGTCTCTGCCCCAAGAGCACCTTCAGCCAATTGCAGGGATTAGTGGTTAATGCTCAGGCTTCATTTAAGTGTACTTCCATTTGTCACCCCAAACAGACTATGTAAATCAAGTGTGCCTGCACTCTGCTATCCCCAACATCCCTGGCTGAATGCCCATTTACAAGCAACCTATAAATTATATCCCTGTTCTTCTCAACAGTAGTGTTTCCTGTATGAGGACCATATTTTCCACTATTACCGCTGTCAACTTGGGAAGAAAAAAAAACATACCCTCTCCTTTCCTTTTGGCTTTTTAAAAAAAAACAACATAATGAGTGGAGAGCAAACCTTTCTTCACGTCAAAACACCATTAAATATTCATTATGTACTTTGCCATTGTCAAGTTTAACTTCAGAGCTTCTCTAAGGCATATGCAGCTTTGGGAATTTTCTCGCAGACCAATTAAGATTGTCTTTCTTAAAAACGCTTGCTGGCCATAGTCCTTCTAGATAATGCCAGTTGTCTGCATATACAAAGTTCTCGTTTCCCTTTTTGCCCCTTCACTCTCAACCTCATTCATTAAACATATGTTCAGACACTTCAGGCATCACAGGACTGCTCTGTCCTACTTGAAGCTCATAATGATGCTGACCTCACCAGAATGTTTAACTCAATACACATTATTTATTGTGTGCTCCTAGAATATCATTTTAATGTTAACTAAGATTCAAGTTTAATGGTTGCTCACTCTGCTCTCTAAATCAACAATTCTCCAGGGTCAAATAAAAATTAAAAAAAGATGATAAACAAAATGAAGCCAACATTAGAGATAACTAACAAAAAGTTAAAACTACAATGTATTGTCGAAGGCTTTCATGGCTGGAATCACTCAGTTCTTGTGGGTTTTTTCGGGCTATATGGCCATGTTCTAGAGGCATTTCTCTTGACGTTTCGCCTGCATCTATGGCAAGCATCCCCTTTGAGGATGCTTGCCATAGATGCAGGCGAAACGTCAGGAGAAATGCCTCTAGAACATGGCCATATAGCCCAAAAAAACCCACAAGAACTGAGTTAAAACTACAATTTTTAAAGTCATCTTAGTTCAAGGATGAGTTATTGCCAGTTGTCCTTTCACTGCCCTAAGGAAGGAAGCAACTTACTGTAAGCCTTTGATTAATAGGTTAAATTCCCAAGGCTCAGACAGTTAATAAGACACCTGAAGGTCAAATGCAGATGTTCAAGCAACTTATAGCTAACACAGCATATGGTGAAGGAAACTTTGCAGTATTAGCACCATCTACAGTTTAATCTCACCTTGAACAGAACACTAACTGTGCTTTTGTCTACTGAACCAAGGCCTCCTTAAGGCACTGAATTGTCAGAAGCCAAAAACCATCATTATGCAAAATTAAACACTTGCAAGAGAGATCTGTTAAGAACCAGGACTAATTTTTATCTTTCAACCTATATATAGTTCAGGAAACAAAACACACTGTAAATGTAAAGGAGACATTTGTGAATACTGACAGACAATAGACATAATCTGAAAGGAACTTAACATATATAAACCCTATAAAAGGAGCTAAGGAAGCAAAAGTGAAAAGAGAGGAACAGGAGAAAGTAGCAAATTTAGGAATATTGGAAGCAGTCTTCTAACAATTTAGCCCCAAACTTTCCATTCTGACAGGCAGCAACCCAGGGTTTTGCAAAGCAATCTTCCCTGGATCTCCTTAGAGATCCCTGGCATTTTGTGGTAGTCTCCCATCCAGATTCTAACTGGGCTCCTTATTAGTTTCCAAAACCAAATGAGATGAAGTATCTCCAGGATGACAGGGTGTGAACATACAAGCAGACCTTAATTAAGAAAGCCACTGCTAGGAAAGCTCCTTTCTAACATGGAGAGGGAAAGATCCTACATTGCCCATGTCCTTTTTCTTCTCTTCCTCCTCACCTGTATATCTGGAAATTTCTTAACAGTTTCAAAATTGAATGTATGCTTACAACTGTTGAAGGTGGGCTGGAGAAACAGACAGATGACCCTATGGATACTAGGGGTGGGGGTAGTCATAGTATAATATATATTTCTTACCCACCTCTTTCTGTGATTTGAGGCAGCGAACAGCAACACATATCATATTTTCTTAACCAAGACATACCATATTCTTACTTTGGTTCAGTTCATATATCACAATCGCAATTTATTATGACCAAAAAGTGGCATGGTAAGCATGGGCTGGCACACATCACATTTCGTCATAGGCAAGAAAATAGCATTTAAAACACCCAGTCTTGTAATTCAAACAAAATACAGCTTTCTGCTTAACAATGAAAAGCTTAACTTTTTGAAACCAAACTATTTCGAACCATGATTTAAGATCCTTGCTCTATTTAACTGCAGTTTGAAGGGTTATTAGTTTCCTCATATTTGGGTTTAAATAGAAAATACTATTTTTGCTCCAAATGATAATTTGTATTTCCTTCTCTTGTAGATGAAAGAAAGAGGAAAAACAAAAAGATAGAATGCAAACCTTACCACAGCAAAACAACACATTGTTTACCATGGATGAACTTTATCCATACCAGAATAGGCTCATATAGTACAGAAAATGGGAAATTGGGAAAACTTCCAATTTCCTCACTTCTGCTTTAATAGGCCACAGGGGACTCGTGACTCTCACCTGCAATCATTCCATGAGCTCTAATAGACCTTGGGGACCCAGTATCTTTGCTATGGTCAAGATGCCCAATTCCCAGAATAAAAAACTGCAATAACTGTAGCTAGGTCCCAGTACACCCACTTATATTGCACCAAAACACCATGCTCTCTCTCTGAGTTGTTGTTGTTTTTTTTAAACTGGGGAAATGCAAGTATCCCTATAATTGGTTGAGTACTACTTAGATTTTAGATAACACAGACAAACAAAAAAAAATTATTGGTGTCTTGATTTTAGGCTTGGTCCCGGGGTTCTTTGGGGTGCTGATTAAGAACATTGAATTGGATAGACCACATCAGCTTTAATTTCTTAGACATGGCTGCAGTGGTTTTCTATGGATGAGCACATAGCGACTGGTAGATGCCATATGTTCTGTATCTCAAAACCTGGAGCTGATAAGGGGAAACTGGTGCCATTTTTGGAATTAGCAAGTCATGGAATCATAGAATCATAGAGTTGGAAGAGACCACATGGACCATCTATCCAACCCCCTCCCATGCAGGAAAAGCACAGGAAAAGTCAAACATACCCAGAAATAACGCTAACATTTGAGGAACCAAAATGTGTGTTGGCCAATGTATATGTAGCATTCATATTAACTACCCTGAACAGGGGCTTGTCCATGTCCTATACAAATCTCTGCTTCCTCAACATAATTATAAAAATAAAGGAGGCTTATCTTACTCTGGATTGTTCTACTCTATAGAAATATTGTTTTATACAGTGCTGATAAAGTATTATCCTGATCCGCAACCTCTAATTATGGCAGAATATCTATCTTTTAGCTACACATCTTTGTTACTCGTCTTACCCCATTTGATGGTGAGTAGTGCTTGCTCTGAAAATTGAGCTCCACTCCTTTCTTACTTGAAACAAGTGTTTTGATTCCTGTGAGCACTTACAAACCAAATTAAAAGCATCAAATAATCAGAACCTAATTAACCAAGGGGTCTTGTTCCTTTTCAAATCACTTGACCCTGATTAAGATTATCAACATATAAATGTCATATACCAAGATGTAAAACAGCAGGATAGACCTACCAATGCATTTAGCATCTTTCCTTCTAACATGTCAAGGAAAAAGAAAAAGAAATCTTCTAAAAATGAGTAGATACTGCCACCATGAGGGTGGAGTATGAATGTCATGACAGATTTCAAGTAGCAGTACACATATAGCACTTCCAGCACTATGATTTTCTCCCCACCGTAATTAAGACATGAACTGACAAGCCCGGGGTTAGACAAAATATATTGTAATACAAGAAAATCCATGTCTCATCATTCAACAAGAATGATTTTACAGACACAGCAGATTGAATCTTGAGAACTGCTGCAGACCTGGTTATGGAATTTTATATAGAAATTGGGATTTAGTTTTTTGCTCTTCAGAGAAAAGCTACATGACTCACTACATTAGGAATTATTTCTGAACAGACCACCCTACCAGTTTCATGAGCAATTTCCTAAGAAAGATTCAACACAGACTGAATAAGGATTATGAGAAAGGATTATGGATGAATGGTACCATACACTTTATATGTTTTAAATGTCATTATTCTATGTGTTTTATTTGCTTGATTGTTTTTATTGTTTTAGTTGACAGGATATGTTTATGGTTGTTTTATACAGCATTGAATCTTGCCGGAGTTGTAAGCCTCCTTGAGTCCCTCCATGGGGCTGAGAAAGGTGGAGTATAAATTTTTGGTCTGCAAGAAGTAAAAAAAAGAGTGAGGAATGATGAGGGAAACTGAGTTATTCTTCATGCGTCTTGCAACCTTTTCCTCCATTATCTGATGGTCATTTGCCTCATTTGATCTAATCTATGATTTTACAGGTATCGCAAAATCAGTGTCAACAAGAATTATTTTTATTAGTGACAATTTGCTAGTTTGAATGAAGAAGTGTGGGAATGACTGGCACTTCAAGTTTCCAGTTTCAAGGTCTAGGTGTCACTGCAAAACATACTTCTACCACAGTGGTTCTCAACCTGGGGTCCCCAGATGTTTTTAGCCTTCGACTCCCAGAAATCCTAACAGCTGGTAAACTGGCTGGGATTTCTGGGAGTTGTAGGCCAAAAACATCTGGGGACCCCAGGTTGAGAACCACTGTGAATCTACCATATTGTTGTACCAACTTAGAAAAAAAATACAGAATTACTCCAGTTTGACAACAGTTCTGGCTTGCTATAATATAATCTGAAATTTCTGAAGTCACTTGAATTGCATTCATTGGAACATTTCCCATTTCACTATGGAAAAATCAGGACTCTTGGTGGTACCTACTCTGTCATCAAAATCCTTGGCTTTAATTTTCGAATAATAATCTCAAGACTGTTCAGAAATTAGCTCTGTCAGTTTTAGAGAAACTTGATTAATAATAGTATTTATGATCACAATTTTAAACTGCCTAATCAACATATGCATACAAAGGTAGCATTAAAAAAGTTCTAGACTTACGTTTTCTTCTGATTTCCTAGCTGACTCCAAACTTCAGCCACAAAGCCATCAAAGTTCTCATTCTAAAATAAAAAAAATAAGACATTATTCTGAATAAGCAGGCAACATAATTAAGAATATTAGTTTTGATGTCTTGTGAAAACGTATCTGCTCTTTGGATCTTAATCCTTTTATCAGTGGAATATTGATAAAAAGCTTTTATTTTCTCCACTGCTTTTTATTACTATTTTATTTTTATCCTGCCTTTGTCTCATGAATGTGACCCAAAGGAGCTTATAACAAAATAGCACAAAAACATAAAATGGAAGTATGGAAAACATAATTTAAGAAAACAAATAGATGTCTGTGTTTATGGATTTTTTTAGTTTTATCTGCACAACAGTCTCACTTTGCAACATGACTATATATTTGAGCAAATACATGTAGTTAAATTGTATACACAACCCATGCTGCTTGAGTGGAATGTATTACAGCTTTATAATGCAGCATCTGAACTGATGACATGATGAAACTGATGAAATGAGAGATGTGGAAAAGCACAAGATCATAGGAAAAAAGAGCCAGCACGTTACAGGTAGATGAGCAAGGCTTTTGATGCCCAAGGAAGATATTCATAGGTCAAAGCTGACATGATGGCAAGTAAGAAATCTTGAAGGTGCAATGTTTATCTATAGACACATCTGAAAGCAATTGCTTTAAAGTACTGGAATTTAGCCTAGAGATATTTCTACTCATGTGCTAAAGGAACTGATTCTATTGTGCGCTAACAACTCATTTGCAAATGTATTTCTACACCTAGGACTCAACACTCATTTATTAATTTTTGTTTGGACATTAAGATTATCATGGAAATGTCATTTTGCACATGTTGCTTATGACAGTTTTTTTATCACACACATTTTTGCATCTCATTTATTTACCTACTTACTTCTTATAGGCATGTTTTTACCTTTGCTACTTGAACCATATTATCTGAAAGCTCTTCTATTTCATCCTCACTGTTAAACACACTCTCAAAATCCTGGTAACTCCAGCCTTCAAATAAAATTCGAGGTACTAAGGATTGAACAGAGAGAGCAAACATAATTAGTAAATCTGATGTGATTCATACCACTATCTTGAAAACATTCCTCCTTAATAACTATATTCCATCCTCTTCTTCCTCTAATCTACAACTTCTTTTTCTGTGTTTTGACATATGTGTGTGTGCATGCCTTCAAGTTGCACATTGACTTATGGCAACCCCATGAATGTTTCATAGTGTATTCTAGAGCAATGAATACTTAGAAGTGATTTTATCAGTTCCTTCCTCTGAAATATAGGCAAAAGTACCTGGTGTTCTTTGGCAATCTGTCATCCAAGTACAAACAAGAGCTGTTTAGCTTCCAAGATTAGATGGGATCTGAGTCTTTAAGGTATTTCAGCTCCTATTTTCAAATATGATTCCAGTTTAATTAGTTCTTCATATGAACAGGAACATTCTATTGAACACTTATTTCAATTGTAGGTAGCAATTAAAGGGGACCTCCAGGCAGTATCTATGGTTTCATATCACATCACTATCTCTATCAAATATGAAAGGGCCGGGGGGCGGAGGAGAGACTATGCAATTTAGTCTTCTATGTGTCCAGAACTCACATCTACTCATTCATCATGAGGTTTGTACTTTTGGCCCATATAAATATTTGAACCAGGCCTTCATTCAAGTATGTGCAACTTTCAGATAATATGTGGCCTCCAAAGATCTTAAGCAGAGACACACCAGTGCCTCCTGTCACATAACTACAAAGCCTGATGAACTACTGATTTCCTGTGATAAGAAGTAAGCAAAGAATAATTTGTATTAGGACTTTTGAGAGAAAGAAGGTGGATAAAATGTTCTCCATGTCCTTGAAGCAAAAACGGGGCGGAGGGTGTAGGGTGTATATATGAGTAGCTGCCATTTTTGCTTTAAAGGAGCATGGAAAAGGTATGGTGCATACCTTACTAGAATAAAAGATAAAGGTTTCCCCTGACATTAAGTCTAGTTGTGTCCGACTCTGGGAGTGGTGCTCATCTCCATTTCTAAGAGCCGGCATTGTCTGTAGACACCTCCAAGGTCATGTGGCTGGGATGACTGCATGGAGTGCTGTTACCTTCCCGCCAAAGTGGTACCTATTGATCTACTCACATTTGCATGTTTTCAAACTGCTAGGTTGACAGAAGCTGAGTCTAACAGTGGGAGCTCACCCCACTCCCCAGATTCAAACTGCAGACCGTTTGGTCAGAAAGTTCAGCAGCTCAGCGGTTTAACCCACTGCACCACCGGGGGCTCCGCTTGCTCAAATAGAATAACTTTATTGTCATTGTACAATGTACAACAAAATTAAATGTTTTCCCCAGCACACATCACAAAACAACACACCCATCCCTCCACACTTCAACCACCACCACACAGCCACCAATGCCACATCAATGTGAAACCATTGAGTTTAATACAGTTAAAGCTCTAGGATAAAAGCTATCTCTCAGTCTGTTTGTATGATTTCAAAGTTATGTGATGAGAAAGATCTATAGGAGACTTTGAAAATATGTCAAGAAAGTTTTTCAAAAAATCATTTCCAACAAAGCTTAGCTTGGATGCTCCCAGGTCTATCAGTTGGGGAACTGCAGTTTCAGTAGGGAATTGATTTTATTTTATTATTTATTTACTTTGTTATTCTGCTTTTCTCCTAACATAAGGATTAAAGGTGGAAAATTGAAGATAAAACCTATCCTATGGCCTCCAAAAACCTCCCCACCCACCCTTGCAAGGAATTGGTGGACAGGATGGGACAAATATTACATATGGGGTGGGAGGCAAATATAAAAGGTTCATTCCAAAGTCACCTATTTTGATGTTTTTGGCATTCTTCTTTACTTCCTTCATCCAGCCTATTAAAAAATAAAGATGACAAAATCATTAAGGACAATATTTTCAATTACAGTTCATTTTTTTAAAGACTCTTATACTCTTTGCCTGCCAAATGAAGCCTAGGCGGATCCCTATGGAGAAACAAATTGCTTACATAAAGTCAAAAATATACAATTTGGAATGCACTGGTTTAGGTCACAGTAAAGAGAAAGTCATACACGCACGTAACTAGGAAAATCGTGTTTGCCTTTTTGTGCCCTACTAGCATACTGAAGCTCTGCAGTCTTTCAAGGCAACTAGCAAAAGGCTCCTTACTGTGCAGTGCCAATTGTACTCGTGACATAAGTTCCAATGAATCATTTGGGCCACAGTTGTGCCTTCGTTTGTAGTCCATTTGTGCGATTTTCTATTGGACTCCAGCTCCCATGATCTTTCCTCATTGTGATGCTGCCTAAATAGAGGTATTACAGTCCAACATCTATATGGCCAAATATTTCCAAACCTTACTGTAATAGTTTACTTCATAACCAATCAGTTAAGCTGCAACATGACAGAAAAAGATTACTGGATTTCAGAAATTATAACTGGAGATACTAGTGTAAGTAAACTGGCTGGATTATTCCATGGTAGGAACACAGTTGGGTGTTTTATAGAATACATCTAATTACTCCAACTGCTCAGTCAAATTTGACATTACTCAATATTTTGTAACTACCTATATCTGCAAAGAAAAGTGTTTAACATAAGAGCTCAGTATATTTACACAATCTACATCAACACCAGAAATCAAAACTGCTAAAGCAGACGGCACAGAAAAGATTAATGACCTTGATCAGCATCATGGAGGCCTGTCAGCTGGAACCTCTCCTTTCCCCTTCTTTTCACCTGAAGCCACACTGGTGAGATCACCGTAAATTTGTTTCCAAATGTTTTCGCAATATCATAGCCATGGCTGTTCCACTAGCAAAGAGAACAGAGAGAATACATTTGTACATAATCTTGTATAGTACAATGCTGTTGTATAATCTGTGGCCGCATGCCTTCAAGACACTTCCAACTTTAATGACCCTAAGGCAAACCAAGAATTGCGGTTTCTTGTCAGTATTTGTTTAGATGGGATTTGCCTTTGTCTTCATCTCATGCTACAGGAGGGTGATTTGCCCAAGGTCACCCAGTGGTTTCCATGTGTGAGTGAGGCTTAAGATCCTGGTCTCCAGAGCTGTAGCGCAAGGCTTAAACTATTACACTACTCTGGCTCGCCTCATATACTTTCCATCATATTTAATGAAAAACAAATTTTGTTAATGTTTCCAACATACGATTCAGACATATAGGTTCATTTATAACCACATCTTGCCCCCATTATCCCTACATATGGCTGCATCTCTTACCATTTTTTTCTCAATACTTACTGGTGTAATGTAGCCTAGAACATCTCCTGGGAAATGTTTCTCTCGTGCTTTTTTAGCACAGTAGCTTTTATGTTCCAGGATAATATCTCTTGTCTTTGAATCAGTAACTACCAGTCCACGGTCTTGTACTGTTTTATCTGAATGGTGAGTCTGTCAACAATAAATTATCTTAGAATTCATATCCATAATTTCTATGCAGATGTAATGATAAATGATAATTCAAGTTGGGTTTTTTTTAAAAAAAAAATTAAGACACACAAGCAAAAGATTTCTTAGCCATTACAGCCAAAGAAAACCACTATTTTCAAAAAATTACAGCCAAAGAAAACAACTATTCTCAAAAACAGATAGTAGCAAAAACTATACCAGAGAATTGTTGCCAGAAAATTATGGTACAGTGCTAACTATATTAGGCGAGAGGAATTTTGGTTCCCCAAATCTTTTGGTTTACAACTCTCACAGTTACTTAATGTTTTCTGGGTGGGTCTGATAAAGATAGCTATTGATATAGTTGCTCTCTGTTGGAAATCCAGTGTGGGGCTAAATACACCTTGGATTCAAGGTAGCATGTCTCCTCACATGCTGTTTCACTATTTTATGATTTTTTGATTTGATACTGAAATTATCCATTTTGGGTATCTCATATATGAATGCAAGTTAATAGGAAGAAATTAAATTGTGCCAATTTTTATAGTGTCCCTATACTACTTATGTTGTTAAATGCCTTCAAATAAATTCTAACTCGTGATAACCTTACTATACAACTTTCTTGGAAAGATTTATTGAGAAGAAGCTTACCACTGCCTTTGTCTAATAGTGAGTGAGTATGACTGCCCAAAGCAATCCAAAGAATTTCCACAGCTTAGCAGGGATGTGAACCCTAACTTCCTAAAGCCTTAAGATCCATCTATATTACAGAATTAATGCAGTTGACACTACCTTGCCTAGCATGACTCAAGGCTATGGAATCGTGGGAGTTGTAGTTTTACAAGGTTTTAGCCTTCTCTGCCAAAGAGAGCTGTTGCCTCCAGAGATCTATATTCCAAGGATTTTATAGCACTGAGCCATGGCAATTAATGTGCATTAATTGTAGTATAAATAGATCCTTAGTCCAATGCTCAAAATCATTACACTATGATGGCTCCCACTTCCTATACTATTTTACATAAGTTTTACATATAAGGACGTTACGTGAAAGAAACTTTAGAAACAAAAACAGAGGTTTAACATATTCTAAAAAACACTAAGCCAGATGCTCATTCCATTCAAAGAACCTAACACAATCTAGCCAATGGAGTAAGTGTGGGAGAAGAAGAGCTCTGACCACTTTCCCATCCCTGCAACATATCCCATGCTGCTCCTGGAAATGTCTAGTCCTCAAGAAAAGCTTTTTAAAGCAGCACAGGAGGAAACAGCAATTTTGAGCATGGCTCACCAATTTCCTTCAGTGCAACTCGCCTAAATACTAATCTGGACTCTCCATTAACTGTATAAAACATTATTTTAGAAACAAGTTACTAAATGCTGGACAATTGTTATCTAAAATGCTTTAGCACAGCAGGTTAATCACCAAGCGGCAATAAATCTTGTCAACCAGAAGATTGATAGTTCGAAGCCTGGGTTACAGTGAGTGTCTGGCCTTTCATCTCCTTTTCTGCCAGCCTAGCAGTTTGAAAACAAATTTGAGACACATAAATAGGAACTGCATTGAAACGGGGAGGTATTTTAGGCACGAGGAGGAAGTTTACAAACAAAGAAATAAAAGCTCTTCAGCAAGGAGATGGAGCAACAGCACTTCCCCATGGGCAGAACCAAGCACAACCTGCCAAAATATGGGAAAGCCTATATATATATATATATATATATATATATATATATATATATATACACCTCTATCTGTTGTCTGTCTTGTCATCGTGTAAGCAGCATTTAATGTTTGTTGTATATGTGCTCTGCGATCTGCCCTGAAACCCCTTTTTGTGAGAAGGGTGGAATATAAATACTGTAAATAAATAAATTAATGAACTAGCTGAGCGATTATTAAGAGACACAGGTGTTGCTCTTAACATGCTTATGTACAAACAATCTAATAAAAGCATTCTAAAAACCATAGCTGTTTCTGAATGTTCATTTGCATCATAACAATCAAGCCAGGTATTTATCTTATGTAAAATGTCTCACCTATAGATAAGATGTTCTGAACCTCTTCACACCACAACTTTCCTGTGAAGAATTCACTTCCAGATCCTCATGTGAACCCTATTGATAGCTAATTAAGCGTAATGAGCATAATAGCCCAATCTACTCCACTAAAGGGATACAAATGAGGCTGTGCAATCAACAGCAGCAGCTGCCTGAACATATGTGTGACCTCACATGATACGGTGATGTGGTAAGTCTAAAATAAGGTAACATAAGGAATAATTCACATTATTGGGGGAAAGTATGTTCATATCACTTACTGAGCTTTCATTTTACAATTAGCAAATAAGCTCCGAAACTATGCATCTGAGTTGTTTGATATAATCAAAACATATTAAGTTTTCAAGGGCTTTCATGGCTGGAATCACCTGGTTGCTGTGAGTTTTCCGGGCTGTATGGCCATGTTCCACAAGCATTCCCTCCTTACGTTTCACCCACATCTATGGCAGGCATCTTCAAAGGATGCCTGCCATAGATGTGGGTGATGCATCAGGAGAGAATGCTTCTGGAACATGGCCATACAACTTGGAACCTCACATCAAAATACATTACACCACAACAAAGTCAATCCTTACAACTACAGAATTATTGTGTGTCTTCAAGTCATTTCTATTTTATGACAGTTCTAAAACAAACCTATCATGGGGTTCCTTTGGCAATATTTGTTCAAAAGGGGGCTTCCCACTGCCTTCTTCTGATGCTGTGAGAGTGTAACACAGGCTCAGAAGGTCAGCCACTGGGTTTCCGAGGATTCAAATCCTGGTCTCCCAGTCCTAGTCCAACCTTCAAATCACAATGCCATGCTAGCTCCCATTACGTAATTATCTACTTACAAATATAGGAGGCTGTTATGAAATCAGCTGCTCTATATACACACAGAGAAAACACCAACATATCAGAATACAACACCTCAGAGTATCAGAATGAAATGCCACGTAATGTGTTTTCTTTTCTTACCTTTTCTTCCACTATTTTTGAAGTTGCTTTTTTTGTGTCTTTCTTTGACAATGTAGCCTCAACCACCTGCGAAGCCAGGGCAAACAGGGCAAATCCAGTAAAGATGCATCTCATGGCAGCAATAGAAACTCTAGTCTATTTTCTGTGCAGAGACAAAATTAAAAACAAATACTATTAATACATTAAAATGAGCATATCCACCCAGAATGTAGTCTTCCTCTTTTCCTACTACCCTCCACCTTTCAAACCATTATCATTTTTCCTAGGGAGTAATGTTCTGTTATGATATCACCAATATGACAGTTTCAGTTTACTCATCTTGTCTCCTAGTAGTTTATGCAATTTTCTAAATTCATAGATGGCATTCCAAAATGCCAATTGGTAAGAAGGGATGACTAACATTTGCCATTATTAGGAAAGTATCAATAAGTAATAAGTTCGGATATATTATTAGTGGCTTGTTGCAACATCCACCCTATCCAAAGTATTCATATTTCAATTGATCCAGATTAAAGTAGGTTCTTTTTAATTAAATGCATAGGGACCATGTGTGTCAGAACTACTGTTAACAGTGAAAGCTCTTTAATATATACAGCCAGTCCCCAAGTTACAAACAAGATAGGTTATGTAGGTTTGTTCTTAAATTAACTTTGTTTGCAAGTCAGAACAGGTACATTTTTAAGTGTAACTCCATATATTTACTTTAGATAGCATAGGGAAGGGTTAACATTACTATGATTTTTGTTATGCTGTCCGTGCTCCTGTTCAGAAGATTTCCTCTCACTTTCTGTCCCTGTGATAATTAGATTTGGAAAAATATGGCTTGTTGTGGAACGATTGTTGATGAAGCTTCAATAAAGACACCTTTTCCCCATGACAACTCAAGAGGAAAATTTCCCTTCCTAATGATAGATTTCGCTCACTTCCTGTTATCTCAGCCCCCATTCTTAACAGGTGTTGTTTGTAAGACGGATGCTCATTCTACTCATGCCTTACTAGTGGCCAGTGGTTCAGGCTCTTGAAGACTGGAGTTCAATATGTGGAGGATTATATTATTTGACTATAATGCTCCTGAGCTTTGATATTTGAAAAGCTCTTAAGGGAGCTTTCTGGCCAAGGATTTGAACTACTCCTCCATAAACAGCCATTCCCTGGATCACATAGGCTGGAACCATCGGAGTGAAAAGTGGGATAATAGTGCTGCAATTATGTAATGTGATAGAGTCCCTGGACTTCACAGTCTCCTAGCCCTATTTCAGATTCTGTAGGCTTTACACTGCATCACGGATCCCGCAAATACATACAACACTGCAATGCTATTTATAAATGTACTTAATTTATACCCTTCCTATCTCTCAACATTGTAGCTGGAGGCTACTCTGAAGACAGATAAGAACCAAATACAGCTGGCCGCGCAATGGGTTAAAGCACTGAGCTACTGAACTTGTTGACCAAAAGGTTGGCAGTTTAAATCCGGGGGATGCTCAGAGGATGCTTGCCACAGATGCAGGCGAAATGTCAGGAGAGAATGCTTCTAGAACATGGCCATATAGCCCAAAAAACCTGCAACAACCCAAAGATTATTGTTATTATTATTATTATTATTATTATTAATGACTGTGACTAGCGCAGAGCAGTTCCTGTGGATTAAATAACCTGGAATGTGATTTGCGATCATCATCAGATGCGACTAGGGAGCAGAGAAAGAGAGAGGAAGAAGAGACCTGGCCTGAATCTAACCTGCAGAATTAATGCCATTTGAACTGCCATGGCTCAATGGGAGTTGTAGTTCCACAAGGTCTTTAGCCTCTTTTGCCAAAGAGTGCCTCACCAAAGGTAAAAATCCTATGATTTCGTCAGCATTGAGCCATAGCACTTAAAGCAATGTCAAACTGCATTCCTCCTACAGCAGTTCTCAACCTTCCTAATGCACCGACCCTTTAATACAGTTCCTCATATTGTGGTGACCCCCAACCATAAAATGATTTGCTGACACCCCTTGGCGACCCCGACCCCCAGGTTGAGAAACACTGCTCTACAGTATAGAGATAAAATTATTTCTGTTGCTACTTCACAATTGTAATTTTGCTACTGTTATGAATCGTAATGTAAGTATCCGATATGCAGAATGTATTTTCATTCACTGAACCAAATTTGGAACAAATACGTGATATGACCAAATTTGAATAGTGGTGGGGTTTGGGGGGGGGGGGTATTGAGCTTGTCATTTGGGAGTTGTAGTTGCTGGGATTTAGAGTTCATCTACAGTCAAAGATCATTCTGAACTCCACCAACAATGGATTTGAACCAAGCTTGACACACAGAACAGCCATGACCAACAGAAAATACTGGAAGGATTTGGTAGACCTTGACTTTGAGTTTTGGAGTTGTAGTTCACCTACATCCAGAAAGCACTGTGGACTCAAATAATGATGGGAAAGGGGATTCCACCTGAACATTAGGAAGAACTTTCTGACTGAGAGCTGTTCCGCAGTGGAACTCTCTACCCCGAAGTGTGGTGGAGGCTCCTTCTATGGAAACTTTTAAACAGAGGCTGGATGGCCATCTGTTGGGGGTGCTTTGAGCGCAATTTCCCTGGTTCTTGGCAGGGGGTTGGACTGGATGGCCCGTGAGGTCTCTTCTAACTCTATGATTCTATGGATCTGGACCAAACGTGGCACAAATACTCAATATGCCCAAATGTGAACACTGGTGGAGTTTGGGGAAAACAGACATTGACATTTGGGAGTTGTAGTGGTGGGATTTATAGTTCACCTATAATCAGAGCATTCTGAACCCCACCAACGATAGAATTGGGCCAAGCTTCCCACACAAACCCCCATAACCAACAGAAAATACTGTGTTTTCTGATGGTGTTAAGTGACCCCGCCCCCCGGGGTCCCGACCCCCAGCTTGAGAAACACTGTTCTACAGCATAGAGGCAGTCGTGGATGGGGAGGCAAAATATTACAAGATGTGAAAGTGGCAGAACACGGGGACAGGCTTCCACACGACTGTTCAGTATACGCACTCTCCCCATGCAAACCATGCACATACCAGGAGGGGAAATAGAACAAAACCAAGTGACCAGAGCAAGGCAGATACACAGAAGGTTGAGGCTCTCTTGAGCCCGCCAGGGAAATCGCGCCACCATTGGCGACACGTGGCAATAGAAAGGGGGGGGGGGGTCTGCCTGCCTTTGGACTCCCCTCCCACCTTAGTTTGCGATTCGGATTCCTGCCCCCGTTTCCCTTCTGCAAACCGGAGCTCTCTCCACTCGGAAGTGAAAGCCTTTTGCAAGCACGCCTTTTAAAGGGGCCGCCAGCCGCGGACACAGGGGCCCTTTAGCTGCCCTTGCTTGCAGCCCGGTTGCAGGACAAGCAGCAGCTGCAAGAAGGCAAACCTCCTCCCCTTCTTGCACACAATCCTTACAGCAGGGATCTTCAAACGCTGGGCCTCCAGGGGTTTTGGGACTTCAACTCCCAGAAGCCTCAGCCACCTGAGTCAACGAGGAAGGAGTCTGGGAAGTGAAGTCCAAGGAGGCATTTACAACAATCATGGGCAAACTCCAGGTGTTTTGGACTTCAACTCCCACCATTCCTAACAGACTCAGACCCCTTCCTTTTCCCCTTCAGCCGCTTAAGAATGTTAGAATGTTGAGTGGCCAATCAGAAACCATATGCAAATTAGGAGGTCGAGGTAGCTCATGAATGGTCAAACTTGGGCCCTCCCAGGTGTTTTGGACTTCAACTCCCACCATTCCTAACAGCCTCAGGCCCCTTCCTTTCTGCTTAGCTGGCTGAAGAGGAAAAGGAAGGGTCCTAAAGCTGTTAGGAATGGTGAGAGTTGAAGTCCAAAACACCTGGAGGGAGGGGCCAATTTTCCCCATGCCTGATCTACACCGCAGAATCAATACCAGTTTTCATTGCCAGGGCTCATCTTATACACATAGCCTGAAGGTCACTTTAAGATACAATATTTGAAATAATTTTGCACGTGAAACCATCAGAAAACAGAAGTGTCACTATCTCAGCCATCCATGTGGACAATTTAGGAGTATTTGGGGATTCCAGATACAGGAAGCTCAACCTGTACAAGAACACTCTGGAAGTTTCCCTCTAGCAGTGCTGTCACTTGTAATCACTCTTATTTATTTACTAGCTGCCCCCTGCTACGCGTTGCTGTAGCCCAGTCTGGTGATCTGGAAAATAAAGTACAGTAATGAGAAAGTGTTGGTTTCTAATATATGTAATTTCTTTATGCTTGTGGGTAGAGTATTTCTTGCTGCTTCTTTGTCTGGTTTGCCTACTCTGGAACATGCAACACATAATTGTTCTTCTTTAGGGCTCCCTTTCAAATCTATGATACTATATCTCTGTGTGTGAATCATATGTATCTATCTATATCTATGGCTGGATGGCTCTTGTCAGGAGGGCTTTGGTTACGTTTTCTTGCCCTGGTGAAGGGACCTGGTCTGGATGACCTTAAGTATTTTCTGTTGGTTGTGGGGGTTCTCTGTGGGAAGTTTGCCCCAGTTCTGTCCTTGGTGGAGTTCAGAATGCTCTTTGATTGTAGGTGAACTATAAATCCCAGCAACTGCAACTCGCAAATGTCAAGGTCTATTTCCCCAAAACTCCATCTGTGTTCATATTTGGGCATATGGAATATTCGTGCTAAGTTTGGGCCAGATCCATCATTCTTTGAGTCCACAGTTCTCTCTGGATGTAGGTGAACTACAACTCCCAAAACTCAAAGTCAATGCCCACCAAACCCTTCCAGTATTTTCTCTTTGTCATGGGAGTCCTGTGTGCCAAGTTTGGTTCAATTCCACCATTGGTGGAGTTCAGAATGCTCTTTGATTGTAGGTGAACTATTAATCCCAGCAACTACAACTCCCAAATGACAAAATCAATTTTTTTTTAATGATGATCACTCCTTGGGTTAGTAAATGTCTTGTGGCCAAATTTGGCGGCAATTCGTCCAGTGGTTTTTGAGTTATGTTAATCCCACAAATGAACATTACATTTTTTTAATATATAGATTTATTTATTTCAGACATTTATATCCCGTCCTATCTCAACCTCCGCAGAGGGACTCAGGGTGACTGACAACAAAAGCATAAATATACACCTCAGATTTAAAAAAAAAAAAACAGTATAAAACATTATAAAAACACTAGGGTGCAAGCCACACCAAGGGACCCCATCAGAGGGACTGACACCAAAATTATTATCTCTAAAAAAATGTGCAGTGTTTCAGCATAAATTTCTTATGTTTTATTTGCCAGGCAGTATTATTCTCCGTGCCCCCTCCCCCTCACACCTCTGGAATTCTTTCCCTAAGGAACTAAAGATGACCCCTTTTCTCCTCACCTTTAAGAAACAGCTTGAAGACATACTTCTGCTCATTGGCTGAGGAGGCGTAATAGATAATGGCATTGCTGTTATACCTCTGAGTAACATCTGCAATCCATACTTGGGTTTTGCCTGCCCCACTAGCTCAGTTGACATCTTGAGCAATGATCAGTTTATATGCCCCCAAGGAACTCTGTTGACTCTGGGAAACAGATGCTTTTGTTTTATGATTGTTTTATGTTTGATGGGTTGGGTTTAAATCTAATCAAAATTTGTTAAATTATAATTTGGTTTTTATATGCTGTGTAGTTTAATTATCATTATTATGTGTTTATTAGTTGTTATGTTCAGGCATTGAATGTTTGCTTGTTTCTGACTGGAATCCTGAGTCCCTTCGGGAAGATAGGGCAGAATATAAATAAAGTATTATTATTATTATTATTTTACTGACACAAAACACAGTATGATACAGCAAATGAGATATACAGTGTTCCCTCAGTACTTTGTGGTTCGCTTCCTCCGGACTCGCTCTTTCACTGTTTTTTTTTTTTAAAAAAACAAATTAAAATACAAGTAGCAAAGAAAAAAGCATATGCTGCCACAGACTTGAGTTGTTGAGTTACTCACAGAGAGGCGTGTGTGTGGCTGGCAAAGAGCCACGAAGTGGTGCCGGCGAGGGGTGTGGAGAGGGCCACCAAGGCAGCTTCCACCAAGGCTTCTTTCTAGTTGCTCTTCCTTGGTCGACCGGGTGAGAGCCCCATGACAGTGAGGAAGCAGGAAGGGAGGGAGAAGAGTGGCTCCAGCAAGGGGAGGGGGAGGGGAAAGAGGAGAGGAAAAGAGAGAGAGAGGAGTGGGCGGAGCTATACTGTACATATACAGTATAGCGTCCCTACATCGCGGTTTTTCACTTATCGCTGGGGTTCCTGGAACAGAACCCCTACAAAAAGTGAGCGAACACTGTATATGCTGGATTTTGTATCACAAAATCACAAGTCAAACACTTCCCAAGTGTTTAGGACTGTGTGATGTATTTTCGAATGATGCACACAGATCAAAGTAAGGTGGCCTTTTGCAGTTGACAGATTGTGATTTTGTCAATGTTTATTGTTTCCAAATGCCGGCTGAGATCTTTTGGCATGGCACTCATTGTGCCGATTGACACTGGGACCACCTATACTGGTTTATGCCAGAGCCTTTGCAGTTCGATTTGCGGTCCTGATAATGGCTGAGTTTTTCTTGTTTTTTATCGTCAATTCGACTATCACCTGGTATGGCAACATCAATAATCCAAACTTTTTTCTTTTCCACAATTGTGATCTCTGGTGTATTATGTCAGTCTGGATTCGTTAGGCTGAGTATTTTTGCTTGTTCATTTTCCACTACCTTTGCAGATTTATGATCCCACCAGTTCTTTGCTATTGGCAGTGATACTTGTGACATAACTTTCAATGAATCATTTGGGCCACATAGTTGTGCCTCTGTTTGTTGTCCGTCTGTGCGATTTTCTTGCAGCAGCTGAGGATATGATCCATGGTTTCATCAGCTTCCTTGCACAATCTGTATTTTGGGTGATCAGCTGATTTTTCAATCCTGACCTTAATTGCATTTGTTCCGATGGCTTGCTCCTGGACTTCAAGAATCAGGCCTTCTGTCTCCTTCTTCAGCGTTCCATTAGTGAGCCACAACCAGTCTTCTCCTTATCAACTTTTCTTTCAATTTTGTCAAGGAACTTCTACTTCTTCTAGTAGTAGTAGTAGTAGTATATTATGTAATGTGGAAGCACCCTCTGTGATAACTAGTGACCACTGTGTCAGTAAGATGGTGAATTCTCTGAGTTTTCCATCCAGATATTAAAGAATCAATCCTAGGTGCTGAAACCTATGTCTAAAATTGGTTCAACATTTTGAACAGTTCATTTAAAATTTAGCTAAAAATACACAGTGGATTCATTGTCTCACTAAAATGGGTACCTGGATAAA